>NC_069501.1:1053065384-1053177884 GCF_027579735.1 Bombina bombina | reverse complement strand
CACTTTCTAGTTTGTACCAACTATGAATTGCTTTATGCAAAGGCAGCTGAAATAGCCAGCTTGATTATATATCTCCAAGTTAGCTATTGTCAAAATGCAAGTTTGTTGTACAGTCATCTTTTACAACTGGCTTGTACAGCTCTAATTGTTGCAAGTCACTCAGGGCCCAATTCCCTAAAGCTCTTTTGTCTGATGAGATTATCTAAGGAGTCTAATCAGCACTGCAAAGTCTGTAAAATACAGTAATTTTAGAAAGACACATTTTAGCCTGAGAGCAGGTTATCTTGTGAATTGGGGATCTGGATATGAAGGGGAGACATCTAATGGTAAAAAAAAAAAAAAAAAACATTCTGTGTGGTTCCTCTTCATGCTAGCTAGATTCTGATAATTACTTGCTAGAAAAAATAAATTGGCTGCCATTTTGGATAGCATGTTGGCTATCTAACAAAACATCAACTTATTACTTGGGCTGATTTTCCATTGGTGTTATTGTTTTCAGCCAATAGTGCACAACTAAAACAATATAAAAAAAGTAATGTAATATTGCATACCAAAGCCTTGCCACACTTCAGGCACAACACATGCTCTTAATCAGGAATATGATTAAAGGGACATAAAAACCCAAATGTTTCGTTCATTTTTCAGATATATCATACAATTTTAAACATCTTTTCTATTATCTAATTTAATTTGCTTAGTTATCTTGGTATTCTTTTGTTAAAAAAAATATACATAGGTAGGCTCAGAAGGTGAGAGCTAGCTATTGATTGGTGGCTGCTAGGGTTGCACCAATACCATTTTTTTAAGACTGAGTACAAGTAACGATACTTTATCAAATATTTACTGATAGCAATTACCAATACTTTTTTAATGCCATGACAGTTTACCAAGCACAATACAGTCTAATGATTTAAGATTGCTTCTTTATAATTATGAACTGTATCTCAAAAGACATTTTGAAATAATAAAACAGTTGTATGTGCTTGTTGTCACAAAGTTCAGAGAACATGTTTATAAATAAAAATATTACAATAACATATATTAATAATAACAACAATAAATAACAGCTGCAGCAGCTTGGGCTGGAAAGCTACAATTTAAAGGGGTGATTACTGGATGCAATTGAGTTGTAGGGTGCCTATATAATTCATCAATCTGACATTTGTACTTAATACAAAGTAATATAATTTGATTCTGAAAATAATATTGAGGAAGGAGTATCCCAGCAATCCAATTTGAGAAAAATGGGGCATTTGCATTCTACTGACTCAACAGAAAATAGGGCTGGTCTTCATATTCCTCCAGGGCTGCTTTTTATTCCCAGTCCAGCCCTGGCTAAGGATGTTCCTCAGAGTACAGTATGTTTTGAGCAAAATTGTGCAAGATGAGAACTAGCTGTATAACAGGCAATCTAGCAATTAGAATAATTTTTCAAAAGTTAGTGGCAAGTTCTTATTAAAGTGAAGGTAAACTTTGATGAGTAAAAGCCTGTTTTTTAAAAATACTATTAAAAACAGGGGCACTTTCATTCATCAAAGTTTACAAAGCAGGCGTTTTGATTAAAAACTCTTCACACATCATCAATGACTAATCCAGCTTCCTCCAATCATGGTTTTCCCCCCAGGGTAGTAATTGCCTGAGGCCATGCTGTGATTGGAGGAAGCTGGATTAGTCATTGATGACGTGTGAAGAGAGGATCTCTGGGTGGGGGAAGCTGCTCTGGCCGTGAAAAAAACAAAGGTAATTTTTTAATCAAAATGGCTGCTTTCTAAACTTTGATGAATGAAAGTGCCCCTGTTTTTAATAGTATTTTAAAAAAATGGGCTTTCATTCATCAAAGTTTACCTTTACTTTAAGGAACAGAAGCATCTCTGCATGTCCAGCTATAAATCTGTTTCTGCTATCAGTGAGGGCGTTTGACGCTAAGCTGAACAGTCTTTCACTTTTCACACTACTGCATGGGTCAGAAAGATATTTTTGGGCTATTAAATTTCTGTTTATTAACTGCCCAGTACTTTAGGGATTTGTCTGAATGAGGTACAGTGATCTCTCCCAGTTAAACTTCCAGCTGTAAAGAAGCAGCTTTTGGAGCACTGCTCTGACGTACAATAATACGAATAACAGCAATTTGTATTCGCAGAACAGAAGTGAACAATTTTTAGTTAAGTCTCCACTCCAGCTTAAAATGAAATGGGAACATGCAGTTTGAAAAACGCAACAAGATGGCGTATGGGTAGGAATTTGAGGGATCAGTTTAAGCATCGGTGCATTTACACGAGTACAAGTACTCATGCAAATACTTGGTATCGGCACCGATATCGATACTAGTATTGGTGCAACCCTAGTGGCTGCACAAAAATGCCTCTTGTCATTGGCTTACCAATGTGTCAGCTAGCTCCCAGTAGTGCATTGCTGCTTCTTCAATAAAGGATACTAAGAAGATAAAGCAAAATTGACAATAGAAGTTAATTGGAAAAAATTTTTTAAAAAATGTATGTTCTATCTGAATCATGAAATATTTTTTTTTTGAGTTTCATTTCCTTTTAAGAGCATGTGGTGAGTCCGAATAGCTGCTGTTTACCTGTTGGAAACTATGAAGATTGAAATAAAGTCAATTTAATTTATGCAGCTGGATGACTTGTATTCATAGTGGCTTTCAGTCAACCAGGTGTTAAAATGATTGTAGATCAAAAATAACATTATCCAGCTGTTAAACTGTTAGATTTTCATTTTACACTTCCCAAACTACAGCAGTGGAAGGTTGTTTTAGATACCCTCTACTGGTATCTTAAAATATAAGGAAAAAAAACATATTTAAAACATGTAAAACACATAAATATTAAATACAATCATATGAAATATTAACAATTATGATGATTCTAATATGTTACATAAAAAGCTGCCTATACATATGTAAAAGTAATGATTAATAAATTATAGTTAAATCAATGTAAATGTATTGTTTAAAACAAAAAAGAAATAGATATAAACTAAATATTGTCTGACATAAATGTAAATTAATCAGTTTAGTACCTATTTAAAATATGTGTCTGATGATTGTGGTTAAGTCGATCACAGATGAAGACTGCAAGTGGAAAACCTCTTGTTAGAGTTGCTAAGCAACACTCTGAGGTGCCAATTTCCTCAAAAAATTACAAAGATGCTGGTCTTTAAGCTAAATACTTTAAAAAATCTTCACAAAGTATGTATAGTAGGTGAAAAACGGTAGCCGATATCACTTTACAAAAGTCAAAATTGGAATTAAAATTGTGTATTAAACATACAATAATACAAATATTGCATTTAAAATGTAATAATAGTAAATAATAATTTAAATAAAAAATGTAACTGAAATATTTCGTATTAAATTTGATTTTTTTAATTTAATGTTATACACCTTAGTCATCTGAAACTTTACCTTAGATTAGGCTGCAAATAGCCTCTCCTTTCTATATCATGCAGCAGGAGCAGTAAAAAAGTTATTTTAAAATGAATATTGTTTCTGGCTACATTGAAATGGCTTTCAAGCTCCGCCCACGGATGACATCACGATCTGGGCTGCATAAAATGCTTCACTAGTTACAAAAGACTCACAAGTTGTATTCAACAGACTGTAAGTGCTATTCAACAGAGTGCCTAGATACAGCTCAGATTGTGATGTCATCCATGGGTGGAGCATGGCAACCATTTTAAAGTGGCCAGAAACAATATTCCATATACTGCATGATATAGAAAGGGGTGCAGGATGCTATTTGCAGCTTAAAGGGACATACAATAGGTGGATATATGTGCATATCCTAAATGGGATAATTAATTAAAAATAGTTTGTATAAAAAAAAATGTTTAAAAATTGCAGGCAAGTATTTTAAAATAATTTTTCAAAATAAGCAAAATTAATTACATAGCTAAGCTTCCCGGAGGAGCCAACTCCACCCCCCCCCCTTTATCAGTGTTTCGACACAGGAATTGTATTTTTACTGAGTTCATAGCTTCTGGGCATGCTCCAGGAGATAATCCCTATGCACTTTTGCATTCTACCAAAACAACAATAGATATAGATACAACCATAGAAGGAAATGTGTGGGGGGAGTAAGAACTTTACAATTCAGAAACTAAAAAGAAAGGTTTAATGGTGAGGCACTGCAGTATACATTTGCAGGTGAAGTAATTCGAGTACATATTATTATATTTTTTTCTCTTTCCCAACTTGTTTTATGTCCCTTTAATCTAAAGTAATACTTTAAGATGACTAAGATGTAGACTGTCGCTTTAAAATGCTGTGCATAGATTGACTTCAGGTCAGCTTGACTGTTGAGTTTATCGGACTTCACCTTATCCAACACACAAGTCAATTGACAGGTTTGTGGATAAACCTCCCCTTATCCATGTACATTTCTGATAAATATATTACTGAAAAGTTCTAACATTATACAAAAAAAAGTAGGAAATATAATATTACACACCAGCAATGACAGAGATATTCAGACTGCTGCCTTTTGTCATAGCATAGACACAGAATCCTCTTAGACTTGTCATACCTTTACTTTGTTAAGATAGCGTTTATTACTTTTTAAATAAAAAAATAATAATTATGAGACTGGATATGATAAAAAATAAAATGAATCATAGCAAAAAATGTTATATGTTCTTAGAACACTAAACATATTGTTTTATTAATTTAGATAGTATAGAGAATTATAGATTACTTAGATAAATGTTACTGTAATAGCCTCACACTTGGTTTAAGATACCATAATTTATATATTAAAGCTGGAGGAGCTATGTTTCAGAGCCCCCCCTCCCCCCCCAAAAAAAAGCGTGGGCAGAAACTACCAACCTTATCTTAAACATTATCTTATTTTAGAATACTCTTATTATGTTGGTGCACAAACTGTTGTGCCAACTTCTAGGGGGCGCAATGGAAAGATGTATGTATATCTCTATCCACAGCACAATTAATATAAGAACAATATACCAATAGTAAAAAACACAATAAAAAACTTCAATTGTATCTAATGACAGTATATAGCAATGGACATGAGTCCTAATAATTCTTAGCTGATTCTGGATGTTAGTCCTTAGATAGATACTAGGAACACAAGTCCTGTATAGATAGTAGTCCTGATAAATCTTTCAGGTTGTAGGATGGTCACACAAGGGTTCACACCTTATAGGAGTCATCTCTCTGTCACAATATCACGTCAAGATGAAACTTTCTCTGTGAAAGAAAATTGTAATTATCACAATTTAATATATAACATAAAAACAGAGATAAAAAAATATGACCCTAGTATTAAAAACACAGAAAGCAACACTTTTCTCAGAACACTGTCTGTTTCATCAGCCTTCTCTTTTCTCTTTCCATCAGCCTGATGAAACAGACAGTGTTCTGAGAAACGCGTTGCTTTCTCGGTTTTTAATAAGAGGGTCATATTTTTTGATCTCTGTTTTTATGTTATATATTAAATTGTGATAATTACAATTTTATTTGAGAGTCTGAGCTTATTATTTCCACTGAGGACACCTGGGATACAGGTACTCATGCTGGGTCAGTGAGCTGGGGCACTGCAATCTCCCAGTCTGCTTGACTTAGCACAATCTGGTGCTGCTCCACTTGTGAGTATATATTCTAACATTTACTCACCCCATCCTGTATATACTATATCACACTAGGAGGCACCTTTGTTTTGTGATTTTCTTTCATAGAAAAAGTTTTTTTATTTTAGAATATGGCTAGGTACTGATAGATAGATAGATAGATAGATAGATAGATAGAATGTACTGTATCTTTTCCTATAATATGTTCCCATTGGCCATTGTACAAGCTGCATATAATTAAATATAATACAAATTTGCTTCTTAAAGGGACAATAATGTTGAAATTAAAAATGTATGATTTAGAGAGAGCATGCAAATTATAACAACTTTCCAATTTAGTTCCATTATCAACTTGCTTTCTTCTCTTGGTATCCTATGTTAAAGAGTAAATCTTGGTAGGCTGCTAGCTTAGGAGCATGCACGTGTCCTTATTATTCTATGCCAGGAGTCATTGCTACAACCAATGTTGCAAACACTGCTGCCAGGTGGTTAAATACACCTGTATGCTTCTGAGCTCACCTAAAATTGCTCTTTAACAAATGATATAAAAAAAACAAAGCAAAATTGATAATATAAGTAAATTGGAAAGTTGTTTAACTTAATCATTTTAATTTAAAGGGACAGTCTACTATAGAATTGTTATTGTTTTAAAAGATAGATAATCCCTTTATTACCCATTCCCCAGTTGCACAACCAACACAGTTATATTAATATACTTTTTACCTCTGTGATTACCTTGTATCTAGGAACCTTCTTCCAGGCCCCTGATCACATGACTGTGACTGTTTATTATCTATTGTCTTGCATTTAGCATTGTTTTGTGCTAAATCTTAAATAACTCCCTGTGCCTGAACACAGTGTTATCTATATCAGTGTTTTTTAACCAGTGTGCCGTGGCACACTAGTGTGCCGTGAGAGATCCTCAGGTGTGCCACGGCAGACTGACAACAGTGTGACATATTTTTTAAACTTTGCGTGTATGTGTATATATATATGATGTATTAGGCTACAATGTGTGATTTTTTTAAAATTTTGGGATGGTGGTGTGCCACAGGATTTTTTAATGTAAAAAAGTGTGCCATGGCAAAAAAAATGTTAAAAATCACTGATCTATATGGCCCACGTGTACTTTCAGTCTCTTTGTGTTGAAAAGAGATTTAAAAAGCATGTGATAAGAGGCAGCCCTCAAAGGCTTAGACATTAGCATGTGAGCCTACCTAGGTTTAGTTTAAACTAAGAATACAAAGAGAAAAAAGCAGATTTGATGATAAAAGTAAATTGGAAAGTTGATTAAAATTAAAAGTCCTATCTGAATAATGAAAGTTTGATTTATACTAGACTCTCCTAGCTCCAGCTGTTCCTGAAAGGAGAGGGAAAGATGGCGTGCTGCACTACAGAAAAGAAATGGAATAGGTGCAACGATTGCCTGAAGGGGGGAGGGGGGGCACTACAATACAGAAAAAAAAAACCTAAAAATAAATAAAAATGTTTATAAATTAAATACTCCCTGACAGAAAGATGGCTGCCATTAGTGGAAGGGGGAGGGTTAAAGAGCTGTTTGGGAGAGTTAAGAAGGTGGGAGGGTTGAGGAAAATCCCTACACTGCATAATAATAAAAATAATAATTTAAAAAATACAACTAAACTTCATACTGGCAGACTTTTTGCCAGTACCTAAGATGGGGGAGATGCGTGTGGATTTGTGGAAGTGTTGTGAAAGAGCTGTTTGGGGAATATCAAGGGGTGGGAGGTGCCAGGTGGGATGGTAATCTCTACTCTCCATCTAAAATTAAATTTACAAGCTACTCGATTAACCCCTTAATTTCTGGGAATAATAGAAGTGTGATGCGCACCTGCAATTAGCAGCCTTCTAATTACCAAAAACCGATTGTAAAGCCATGTATGTCTGCTATTTCTAAACAAAGGTAATCCCAGATAAGCTTTTACAGTCATTTGTGTCATGATTGCACAAGTAGAATGTAAATAATTTCAGTAAGAAACCCAAAGTTTGTGAAAAAGTTATCCATACCTTGGGTTGTCTGCTTAAAAAACAATAAAAAATAAAATTATATATAATTTATAGGTCAATTAAAAAAACAGTAATTTATTTCTGTTTAAATTGAGTTATAGCAAAAATGCAAAAAATTAACCGGTATTTTAGGCAAAAAATTCCCGGTAGCGAAGGGCTAAAACTGTTATGTTCTCTCCAATACATTTATGTTTAATGTGTGTTCTGGAGATCAGTGGGTTTTGATTTCAATGAGCAAACCCAGCTAAATACTAAAATATACTGAGCAGGTGGTATTAGAAACAGATTAAGGACTTTACAGTAAGTTTTTCCTTTCTTAATTTTGCATATTTTGTTATTGTTCTTATTGCTTAATATTTCTGGTGATTTTCATATACATCTGTGGATAACACATAGCAGAATACATTACTCCAATTTAACTTAAATCACAGCAGTTTTTAAAGCAGGTTTCAATCAAATGCACTTTTGCTCCATACTTCAAGAAAAATGAAAGTCTTTAAAACTTGTCTTACAATATGAAATATGTACCTAATACAAATAAATATTGCTACATACTGCAATGCTTGATTTGTTTGTTTATTTATTTATTTGTTATATATTTTTTTACCAAACAATTATATGTAATTAATAGAAATGACATTCATGTTGTAATAAAAATCTTGGAAGGATTTTGATTACATAGTCAAGGGGAGCTAAAATGTTTTTGTAAGTGTGCACCCATATTATCTTCCAAAATTTTTCTTCAAGTGTTTATTTCGCCCTTTAAAAAAATATAATACAATATATATATATATATATATATATATATATATATATATATATATATATATATATATGCAACAACAAAATAGACTGTTTTATATCCCTTTAAACTAGCTAATATATTTGGAATAATTTACAATTTAAGCTTCATTTAATGATATATAAAATGTATAAATAAGAAGTATAATTATTTGCTACTATGGCTTGCATTAATTACTGCAAATTAATCAATATGAAAAGCTAATCTATTCTACTTGGTAAAGGGCTAGATAAAAGGGTTTTAATGTAAGCTTTCTGGGTTATTACCATACACTTACTGTAAGCCTCTAAATGCACTGTTACTTGCTGGTAAACCTAATCAGTTTAAATTAATATCATTTTTATTTTCCAAAGATTTACAGCAAGGCAAAATTATAGTTTACTAATTACATTTTTTTAAAATTATTATAAAATTATTATACATATTAAACTGAACTGTATTTTTTAAATATGTGAAATAGGAAAATAAGCATATATATTTGTATTCAAATGGATTTGATGAATTCCCCGATTACTATATTTACTAAGCATATAACTGTATAGCATTTGTCTGAGTCATGTAATTGTACCTTAAATTTGCTCAAATTATGTGTTACATAGTACATTCTGCAATAAGTAAACAAATGATGTCAGGTTGTGACAATGAAATAAACATCAGTTATTTATATATATGTTTATAATTAAGCTCTCTCTTTTTCCTAACATACATCTGATAGAATTAAAATAAAATCCTTTATCCTATAAAATTTGGTTTATTAAATTCCTACAAACCTTGTTCAGATAAAAACATTAAGGCTTTCTGGTAATTGGTATCATGCTAGCAGAGCGAGCGCTGGATATTGCAGTTAGGCAAGAGGGGGAGGGGGCACATCCTGACTCTGGACATTATTATCTGGGGCACTTGTGAAGTTAGAAGGTTTTGCACAGTGTGGCTTGATTATCCATCAATAGAGGAAGAGGCGGGGTTTAGTACAATTAGCTAAGTCACTCTCATTAAACTGTGACTGAGATGCTGTGTAGCCTCACTGACGGCACAAGTTGCATGATGGGAGAGAAGCTACTTTGCAATTGCTACAAAAAATAAAGAAATAATAAACACAATAGGGACAAGCTATATTATTATTTTGCTTAGAATGTTGTTTGATTAAGTACTTGCCTTGCAGAGAATTTTTTTTTTCTCCCAGCAGAATTAATAGCAAATATCATTATATCAAAAATAATTGTTATTAATGATATAGTCATTCTAATAAAATGATGTAGTCATGTTTTCCCAAGCCTGAGAGTAACACATCTTGTCACACATACAGAAAATAATATTTAGTTTGATACCGAGTGTTATATTTAGCTTTTGTGCTGCCATAGGCCCTGGGAAATCTGAGGCCCTTCAAAAAACCAACCATGGACAATTTTTGCTCCTATTTTCTCATGTATATTTCTCACATTTGCAGGCTATAGCCACATGGATGTCAGGCAACCTCTCTAGAAAACCAGGTATCATTTATTTGGGATAAAATGAATAAATAAAACATTTAGAGAACATGGAAATGGGAAGGGATAATACAATAGAACTTTTTTGTTTCCTTCCCATAAATTCTGTTTACTAGGCCAAAATACACCCTCGTTGTTAACCCACCAATTAAAATTAAGTTTAAATATTGACACACACATAGAATAAGCATAAGTATTTTTGTACAAGCGATTTAACCAATAACTTGCTGACTGCCACAACTGCAATGGATTACTACAGAATGTCCAGCCGGCCACTAGTGCAGTTAAACATTGCTAGTTGTTTTTTTTATTTAGTTTTTACCTTACACATTCCTAGTTTTTACATTTTTACTTTTCTCTATGTTGCATTTTCCCATCTGAACAGAGTGAATCATTTTAAATTTCACTTTTGTCAGCAATAAAGACTTTCTTTCTTGTTTTCTAAGATATGGTAAATGTTTAATTAGCATAGCTTATATCCCACTATATCACTGTGACATTGTGTATATTGTTAGTGATAATGAAACATGTATAAAATTAATAATAGATATTAGTGAAAATCTTATAACCTCCATTAGTGGAATTATTTTCAGATATTACAGAAAAACTAATCTGATGTGTCCAGCAAGAAATATATGTTTTTTTTTTTAATTTTTGTTATTATTTGAAGCTAAAATTGGAAAAACAGGCAATAATAATTATTATGATCCACGTTTGAGTAAATGCTTATGTGAAATAACATATACGATACAATAAAAATGAAACATAATAAATGTAAACTTCAATGTCCTGAAAGATTATATGGGCTTCTCACATACGTCAATGATATATCCACTGAATAGACAGGACAAGGTAGCATTATAAAACAATAAAGCTGCATCAATTAAAGCTATAGAGATATCATGTAACAGATGCATATTTATAAACTGTAAATTTCAGCATTTATATTCATTTTCCACAGTTTTGTGATACATCTTTATTGTGTACCAAGCGTCACATTCAGATCTATTCACAATTTTCCAACTTTGACATGACATAAGCAACCTTTGGAGAAGAAAAAAAAGATCAGTTTTCATATTTATTAAAGGGACACTGAACTCAATTTTCTTTCTTTCATGATTCAGATAGAGCATGCAATTTTAATCAACTTTCTATTTTACTCCTATTATCATTTTTTCTTCATTCTCTTGTTATCTTTATTTGAAAAGCAAAAATGTAAGTTTAGAAGTCGGACCATTTTTGGTTCACAACCTGGGTTGTGCTTGCTGATTGGTGGCTACATGTACCCACCAATTAGCAAATGCTGTCCATGAATCTGAACCAAAAATTTGCTGGCTCCTTAGCTTAGATGCCTTCTTTTTCAGATAAAGATAGCAAGAGTACGAAGAAAAATGATAATAGGAGTAAATAAGAACGATGCTTAAAATTGCATGCTCTATCTGAATCATGAAAGAAAATATTTGGGTTTAGTATCCCTTTAAAGACAAGCCTTTTATAAAGTTATTTACTACAGATTCACACTGTCCAATTTGCTTTAAATAGAAAAACAGCGGATTTGCTAGAACAAGTATATCTGGACATCTAACCACAAAACACCAGCCTGAGACTGGCTTGTGAAATCTAGACAACATTACAAATTAAAGGGATATTAAACAGTATGAGATTGTTATATAAAAGGTTTAATTAGTTGTGCAGTTAAGAAAACTATGCAGAATGCTTTCATTATTTATTGTGTTCCCTTTTCTTCTTCTTATTTTTATCAGGTATTTGTAGAGCGCCAACAGGTTCCACAGGCGCAGCGCTATGAACATGGGTGGTATATAAAAAACGATTATAGGGATCAAATGGGGAGAGAGGGTCCTGCCGAGAGTTGCATTGTTGTAGTGGACTCTTATGAAGGTGAACTACAAACAGCGGGGCTCATAGGCTTACATGCTATAGGGTTTAAGGGGATAGCAGTGGAGATAGGAAGGTTAGTGTAGGTTGTATGCGTCCCTGAATAGTAAAGGCACATAGGTACATTTCAGTTTTGAATAGAATCCTTTTTACAATATATACTGTATGTATTAGCAGAATGATTCTAGTAACAACTAGAGCTGTCAAGAGTGTACTTAAAGGGACAGTAAAGTCCAAATTAAACTTTCAATTTTAAACAACAATCCAATTTACTTTTATCATCAAAATTGCTTTTTTTCCCTTAGTTTTCTTTGTCAAAGCCTAAACCTAGGTAGGCTCATAGGCTGATTTCTGAGACTCTGCAGTCCACCGCTTATCTCACTGTCTGGCTGTGAATAGCTAATAATATGTACTGTTTGTTTATGTGTTCCATATACATAACATATTTGTGCTCACCACAGTGCAGTTATTTAAGAGTCAGCACTGAAATTCAAGTCTGTCAAAAGATCTGAGATAAGGAGGCCATCTGCAGAAGATTAGATACAATGTAATCATAGAGGTTAAAAGTATATTAAAATAACAGCGTTGGTTATGCAAAACTGGGGTATAGTAAATAAAGAGAGTGCCTATCTTTTTAAACAATAACATTTTTTATGTTGACTGTCCCTTTAAGTTTGATCCATGCTCAAGCATTTTAAACACAGAACTTGTTCAGAGAGCCCATGGTGCTTATATCCTCTGGTAATAACTTAATATGCATGATTGCTGACATGCTATAAGCCCCGCTGTCTCTCTGAGCAGTTGCAGTATTTAAAATGCTGACATACTACGAATATCTATCTATTCTTCATGTGCACATGCTGAGAAATATGCTAACACTAAAACAGTGAATAACTTTTACTAGAAGCATTTTTGCTAATCTATGTATATTGCACATATGTTTATATTCAAATATTTATTTCATCTATGTGCATTTCTGAATTTTATGTCAAGACCGGAGGCTTCATATTTTGCATAAGTCTTTACTGAAAACCAAAACAGCAGCAAAGAAAACTGTAAAGAAGAAAAAATAACACAGCAACAGTGTAAAACCAATAAGGATACAGCATAGTAATAAAGTAATTTGTAATTCTATTATTTTTAATAACTTTTATTCCTAATTTCAATTGCAGTTTATGTACTTAGGTTTAGTTTAAGTTAATATTTCTAGTTTGTCTAACTTCAAATAATTTCTTGCTAAAGTTTTCATATATACGTTTTTTCTTGTTAACTTTTATTATTTTCCTTATTTTTTATGTACAGGGAGTGCAGAATTATTAGGCAAGTTGTATTTTTGAGGATTAATGTTATTATTGAACAACAACCATGTTCTCAATGAACCCAAAAAACTCATTAATATCAAAGCTGAATAGTTTTGGAAGTAGTTTTTAGTTTGTTTTTAGTTATAGCTATTTTATGGGGATATCTGTGTGTGCAGGTGACTATTACTGTGCATAATTATTAGGCAACTTAACAAAAAACAAATATATACCCATTTCAATTATTTATTTTTACCAGTGAAACCAATATAACATCTCAACATTCACAAATATACATTTCTGACATTCAAAAACAAAACAAAAACAAATCAGTGACCAATATAGCCACATTTCTTTGAAAGGACACTCAAAAGCCTGCCATCCATGGATTCTGTCAGTGTTTTGATCTGTTCACCATCAACATTGCGTGCAGCAGCAACCACAGCCTCCCAGACACTGTTCAGAGAGGTGTACTGTTTTCCCTCCTTGTAAATCTCACATTTGATGATGGACCACAGGTTCTCAATGGGGTTCAGATCAGGTGAACAAGGAGGCTATGTCATTAGATTTTCTTCTTTTATACCCTTTCTTGCCAGCCACGTGTGATGGAGCATTGTCCTGCATGAAAATCATGTTTTTTTGAAGTGTCTTCCAGAAACTGGCAGTAGGACTGGGAGTTGAGCTTGACTCCATCCTCAACCCGAAAAGGCCCCACAAGCTCATCTTTGATGATACCAGCCCAAACCAGTACTCCACCTCCACCTTGCTGGCGTCTGAGTCGGACTGGAGCTCTCTGCCCTTTACCAATCCAGCCACGGGCCCATCCATCTGGCCCATCAAGACTCACTCTCATTTCATCAGTCCATAAAACCTTAGAAAAATCAGTCTTGAGATATTTCTTGGCCCAGTCTTGACGTTTCAGCTTGTGTGTCTTGTTCAGTGGTGGTCGTCTTTCAGCCTTTCTTACCTTGGCCATGTCTCTGAGTATTGCACACCTTGTGCTTTTGGGCACTCCAGTGATGTTGCAGCTCTGAAATATGGCCAAACTGGTGGCAAGTGGCATCTTGGCAGCTGCACGCTTGACTTTTCTCAGTTCATGGGCAGTTATTTTGCGCCTTGGTTTTTCCACACGCTTCTTGCGACCCTGTTGACTATTTTGAATGAAACGCTTGATTGTTCGATGATCACGCTTCAGAAGCTTTGCAATTTTAAGAGTGCTGCATCCCTCTGCAAGATATCTCACTATTTTTTACTTTTCTGAGCCTGTCAAGTCCTTCTTTTGACCCATTTTGCCAAAAGGAAAGGAAGTTGCCTAATAATTATGCACACCTGATATAGGGTGTTGATGTCATTAGACCACACCCCTTCTCATTACAGAGATGCACATCACCTAATATGCTTAATTGGTAGTAGGCTTTCGAGCCTATACAGCTTGGAGTAAGACAACATGCATAAAGAGGATGATGTGGTCAAAATACTCATTTGCCTAATAATTCTGCACTCCCTGTATAACGGAATCAACCCTAATTACAAGTGAGTAGGTTTAGTCTGCTTTCGCTAATTCTTTATTAGCCTTTCAAACCTAACAGAGCAGCCACTTTCATAGTGACTTCTCCGTTTCCTGTCACCGGGACTACTTTTGGCTAAAAGGTTTTGTGTTAGTGACGTTTTTGTTTTATTTTTGTTTTTTGTTTTTAAAAAAGAGTTATTTAATTAGAATTCTCTGCTCTTATTGAGCTTCATCTATAGCTTTGGGGGCTAAGACTGTAATCTATTGAGCTTGTAGGTTCAGGGTTCAAATCCTGCCTCTTCTCATAATAAACTAAACATTTATTTTTATGTTTTCTTGTATTATGTTTAATAAAGGTTTGATTTTTATTTTTATTTTTTATTTTTTCATGTAGATCAAACTCACTTTTTCTTCAATTACTAAAAGTAATGGAGTCTGCTGACCCTGTCATTGACCCCGCCCCTTCTTCCTCTCAGTCCAAAGAGGATTTATTGGCTTATATCAATTCGGCCATAGCTACTGCCCTTAAACATAATGTTCCTTCTCCCCTCCTGAGAAGGTTTTAGAACAGCCCCAGTCCCTTCATTTTGAGGAATCCTCATCCTCCGATTCAGACCCTCCAATATCGCGCAGGGTGTACAAGTGGGGATTCAGAGCTCGGACGCTGAGAATTTTGATATGGAGGACTATATGGAGTCTTTTCCAGACTTAGATTGGGAAGTTGATCCTCAGTCTGACCTAGAGCTTGAGCCCGCAGCTCCTGAGGCTAAAGCTTCTCGCTCCCGGTCTTCTCAAATTGAACAAGAGGACGAAATGGTGGACCTGGCTGGGAACCCTATTTTTAGCCCTAAACATATTAAACATCCCAGGTGTTCTGACTGGGCGTTAGCTCCTCATCTCTCTCGTTTTTTGCAAAAATCTCTTCACAAGCCTCTCGATCATGAAGATCGTAAGAAGTTACGGGTGGAATGCCATAGACCTTCCCTCCCTGGTAGGGAATCTGTAATTCCTGAGTTTGACGCTAAACTCGCCACTTTTCTAGCTAGGAGGGGAAAGGATCCCATTAAGGGCATAGACAAGGCTCTTTGGGGAGTTCAGTATAAACTTCTGGACATTTCAATTTCGGGTCCTTTCGCCATTCGAGAATGGGCTTTTCGAGCTTTCTGCTTCCTTGGCAATGCCAACGTAGCCATTTCTACTGAACGCAGAAGTTCTGCCCTCTTGAGAATTAACCCTAGGTTGGCTGTTCTCGCTGTCGAGGAAGCAGGCTCTTCAACCAAAGGCCTTCTTTTTGGAGAACCTTTTTTGGATATTATGAGGCATTATGTCTCCACTTTTACTTCTATAGATAGGATTCAAGCCTCCCTTAGGAGAGTTTTTAACCCCTCTAATCGGGTTTTTGGCAGGGCCGCCAGATTCAGGGGTCGTCTACCCGGCCATCAAGAGTTCATGGTGCAGCAATGTCAAGCAGTCGCCTTCCAGCAGTACCCCGCCTACCCTCAGAGAATTCTCTTCCCACTGAGAGCACGAGCAGTCAGGACCAGATCAGCCCTTCCCAGGCCCGCCCTACCTCCAGACCCTCCCGCTACCCAGAGTGAGTACTCCTCCTTTATTCCTGACTTCTTTCCCCCTATCTCCCTTTACAGGCAGACTGTCCCTTTTTTCCCATGCGTGGTATTTAATGTCTCAGGACCCTTGGATTGCTCAGACAGTGAGAGGCTTCAGACTAGATTTCACTTGCCCTCCCTTCCAGAGTTGTCACCCAAAACCCCTGAATCATTCAAAATCAAGTGTAGACCTTATTGGTTCAGAGGTACAATCTCTTCTTCTCAAAGGTGCTATAGAAGAAGTTTCTGACCCAGAAAAAGGGTTTCTAAGCAACCTTTTCCTAGTCAAGAAAAAGACAGGTGGGTTTTGTCCTGTCATCAACCTTCAGGAATTAAATTACTTCATGGTATACCGCCATTTCAAGATGGAGGGTATTCACATGCTCAGGGACTTACTCCGTATTGGAGATTGGTTTGTCCGCCTGAACTTGACGGATGCCTATCTAACAGTCCCAGTGTTTCCAGACCATCGGAAATTCCTCAGGTTCCTCTGGGACGACAGGATCTGGCAATTTACTTTCCTTCCTTTCAGCCTCAGTTCAGCTCCTTGATGTTTCACCAAACTTTTAAAGCCCGTCATTGCAACCCTCAGAGGCAAAGGCATACACCTTATCATTTACCTGGATGACATTCTCCTCATGGCAGAGGATCGTGTTTCCCTCCTTCATCATTTAGACACAACCTCCTCCCTTCTGTAGGGGCTAGGATTTGTTATCAATTCCGCAAAGTCGGCCTTAATACCCCCTAAGATGGTAGAGTTTTTAGGTTTCCTCCTAGACTCTTCTTCAGGTCTTCTCCTTCTCCCTCAGGAGAAGATCGACAAGGTCAAATTGGAGATTCAAGAGGTGCTGATGTCTCCCATGGACTCTATCCGCCAGCTTTCCAGAATCATTGGGCTCCTCACCTCTTCCATTCAGGTGATTTTTTTCAGCCCCTCTGCATTACCGAGCCATGCAGAGACTGAAGATTCAATCCTTCAGAGAATGCCGGTCATATCATCAGATGATTTGCTTAAATGAGGAAGTCCGTGCAGAAATGTCCTGGTGGCTCCTTCACATGGAGTCTTGGAACGGCAAGGCTATCTTTGGATCCTAACCAGACTTTGTGCTCTCCTCAGATGCCAGTCTTCTGGGCTGGGGAGCGTCCTTCAAGACCTCTGCGACAGGAGGGTATTGGTGCCCTCTGGAAGAGACTTTACACATCAACTGTTTAGAGCTTTTGGCAGGCTCTTTTGCCATTCGCTCTTTCTCCAAACAAATTATGGATTGCTGCATCCTCCTCCGTATGGACAACATTTCAGCAGTCCAATACATCAATCGCTTGGGAGGTATGAAATCCAAGATACTATCAGATCTTGCCTCAGATCTGTTCAGGTTCTGTGCCTCCCACAACATTTCTCTCCAGGCTCAATATATCCCTGGAATTTCCAATACTGTCGCGGACTGGTTCTCTCATTTTTGGAGAGACTCCAGCGATTGGCGTCTTCTTCGTCCTATTTTTCTGAAAATTCAGAAAGTATTTGGTCGCTTTTTGGTGGACCTTTTCGCCTCCCACATCAATCATCAGTTACCTCGTTATTTCAGCTGGCTTCCAGACCCGTGGAGTGAGGCCTCGGATACGTTCCTGCAGATTTGACCTCAGTCCGGAGCTTACGCTTTTCCCCCCTTCTCTCTCATCACGAGGACCCTCTGGTCGGTCAGAAAGTTCAAATGTTCTCTGACAGTGATTACCCCCTTTTGGCTGATGCAACCCTGGTTTCCGCTCCTTCTGGAGATGGCTTTATCTCCGCCTCTTCTTCTGCCCAATCGGCACAACATCCTTTCAGACCCAAAAGGGGAACCTTATCCCCTCATTCTCCAAGAGCGCCTTCCCCTGCTAGCTTGGCAGATTTCAGGGTATCCTGGTCTTCCGAAGGCCTTTCTAGAGAAGCTCAACTCCTCCTGCGAGAATCTTGGGCCCCTGGCACCAGAAAATGTTACGCTTCTGCCTGGGTGTCATGGGTTAGCTGGTGTTCTCTCAGGCAGGTTCATCCCTTTTCGGCTCCTGTAGTATTTATAGTAAATTTTCTTTCCGAACTTTTTTTCCCAAGGAAAAGCTTACCCCTCCATTTATGTAATCCGTTCAACAATTTCAGCAGGTCAATTTCCCGTGGATGGTAACCGGGTAGGGTGGCATCCGCTAATTTGCCGGATTTTGAAAGCCAATTGGCTGAAAGTTCCCCCTCCCTCTCGATATTCACACCTTTGGGATGTTTCCATCATGCTGTCCTTTCTTAGGAATTGGCCTTCCAATGCAGACCTTTCCCTTAAGCAATTATTTGCCAAATTGGCCATGTTGCTCTGCCTTGTTTCCTTCCGCAGGTTTTCGGATATCCGTGCGCAGGATGTAGAAGGCGTTTACTTTTCTCCTGAGGGCGTTACCTTTTCTATCTCTAAACGCACAAAATCTATGTCGTCTTCCATCTTCTACCCCTATTTCCCTGAGGATCCTCAACTCTGTGTGGCTCTTTGTTTGAAATCCTATTTTCTAAGACGGTTTCCACCCGCCCCTCTTCAGGGGGTCAATTGCTTATCTCCTTTGTTCCCCCCTTTCATCCCGTCTCCTCCCCCACGTTAGCCAGATGAGTTTGTTGGCTCATGTCATCTGCAGGCATTGATCTTTCTTTTGGAGCTCATGCTGTTCGGGGTGCGGCTACATCCAAAGCTCTTTTAGCGGGCAGTAACCTTCAAGACATCCTTAAGGCCACAGATTGGTCTTCTTCAACCACTTTTTCTCGTTTCTATTTTAAACCCATTCTTCATGCTTCTGAGTCATTACTTTTATTGCGTTAAAAATGCAAAATATGAAGCCTCCTGTCTTGACATAAAATTCAGATTATTATAACCTTGGTAACTAAATAATCTTGATTTTATTAAAGACAAGAGGCGAGTATTTTCCCGCCCTTTCTTCTTTGCCTCTCCCTGTATAGATTTAAAAAAAAAAAAACATTTTCAGGGAAAGGGTATTGAAATGTTTATATATTTTTCATGGTGATGTTTTCTTATAGTTCTGTATTTAAGAGAACAATTATTATTGTCCTTTTTTTTTTCTTCCTTACAGTTTAATTCAGTGGAATTGGTT
This sequence comes from Bombina bombina, assembly GCF_027579735.1. Classification (NCBI taxonomy): domain Eukaryota; kingdom Metazoa; phylum Chordata; class Amphibia; order Anura; family Bombinatoridae; genus Bombina; species Bombina bombina. The sequence goes on along the minus strand of NC_069501.1, from coordinate 1,053,158,538 downwards.
TTTCCATACATCTTTGGAGGCTCTGCTAGGATCTTCCACAAAGCCTTGTATTCCTTTCTTCACAGGATGTTATTGATGTTCGTTCCCTTTTAGTCTTTCAAGAGATTCATCAAAGAAAAGAGGAAGGACTTAGATTGTTCTGGACACTTTATTACTATGCTGTATCCTGATTGGTTGTATACTGTTGCTGTGTTATTTTTTCTTCTTTACAGTTTTCTTTGCTGCTGTTTTGGTTTTCAGTAAAGAATTATGCAAAATACTCGCCTCCTGTCTTTAATAAAATCAAGATTATTTAGTCACCAAGGTTATAATAATCTGAATTTCTATAAAGATAGCACCACCATGTTTAAACTTAAGTTGCCCCTCATCTGTTTCCCCTGTACAAGACAATTACAGACAAATATAAAACAGGCAATAAAAGAGACTGTGCATAGAATAACCTTAAAGGAATTCCACACAGCTTTGTTTGCACAAACAGAGATTTACAGTAAATAGAAAACTACTTCAAACTTTGTGGTACCCATTAATTTACAGAAACTAAAGTACTTTATAGATATATTTACACTTATATTTTCAATATTTAAACAACTAACATAATTGTAAAGAATACATCTACATATTATTCTAAGGTTAATCTTTGCTTTGAAGACATCATTATGGCCAGCATGTATTTACTATTTAATATCCTTTTAAGTTGCCTCATTTGCCTCAAAGTAATGATTACAAGTTGATATATCAAATTACAAATTTCACAATTAATTCCTGAGGTTTGTTAATGACAACACGGTGTTGTTTAGGGTCACTTCTGGCTGATGTGAAACCAATATAATTTGCCTTATACATTTTTAAAATGTATTTTCTTTAAATCATTTGCGATACCAGAACTATTTAAATAGAGCCCATGGAAAATGATACTAGTCTATACAGTTTTATGCTCTGATGCAAATCCAGCTAAGGTAAATAGTATTTAAAGGGGCATGAAACCCAAAATTTTTCTTTCATGATTCAGAAAGATTATACATTTTTAAACAATTCTCCAATTTACTTATGTTATCAATTTTGCTTCATTCTGTTGGTATCTTTAATTGAAGAAGCAGCAATGCACTCCTGGGAGCTAGATAAACACAGTTGTAAGCCAATTAAAATGGGCATACAAGTTCAGTCACCAATCAGCAGCTAGCTCCAAGCTCCTGAGCCTATCTAGATATGCTTTACAACAAAGGATACCAAGAGCAAAAAGCAAATTAGATAATAGAAGTAAATTGAAAAGTTGTTTAAAATTATATTTTCTATCTGAATCAAAAATGTGGGTTTCAGATCCCTTTAAGAGACAAATGTGCACCCAAGAGTGTGTAAGATAATTTAATCTATTTAAAAATGTCTTACTTTCTGAAACAGCTAGTTAAAAAAAAAGTCTGAGTTTAGCAAAAATTGAGCCCTCCAAGATGGTCAGAAGACATACCCACAAACCGCTAACTAAGAAAATACATTACAAACAACCTTGACTAATTTGAAAGTGACCAAGCTTAAAGGGACAGTAAAGTCAAAATTAATCTTTCATGATTCGGTAAGAGCATGCAATTTTAATAAACTTTCCAATTTACTTCTGCTATCAAATTTGCTTTGTTCTTTTTCTATCTTTTCTTGAAGAGTAAAACTAGGTAGGCTCATAAGAGCTCAGGAGTGTGCATGTGTCTTTTGTATACCAAAGCTACAAATAATGTTGCAAAACACTGCTGCCATAGAGTACTAAAGACACGTGCACACTCCTGAGCTCCTGTGAGCCTATTTAGATTTACTCTTCAATAAAAGATACCAAAAGAACAAAGCAAATTTGATAACAGAATTCAATTAGAAAGTTCTTTAAAATTGCATGCTCTATCTGAATCATGAAAGTTTAATTTTGACTTTACTGACCCTTTTAAAGGGCCACTAAACTCAAAATTGTAACGTTTTTTTTTTATGTGCACAATATATACAGCAGAATGGCTGACTATAGATGTAGTTAGTTTATACTCTACTATTCCTCACAAAAAAGGTCTAGAAGCAATTTCATATATGCTGGATAGATTCAGCAATTATGATAGTCATCTTAAGTCTTTTCTTATCCAAACTCTAGATTTTTTATTAACTCATAACTTTTTTCAATTTGAGGAAATTTTTATCTCCAAAGGCGTGGCACAGCGATGGGGGCAAAATTTGCCCCGGCTTACACCAACCTATATATGGGTTGGTGGGAAGCGTGCCACGTCTTTGGAGATTCAAATCCCTTCAGGGATTGTATCACTATGTATAAAAGATATATTGGTGACCTCCTGTTCATTTGGACAGGAGGTCCATCTAGACTAGAGGAATTTATTCAATACCTCAATTCTAATGATGCCAATCTACAGTTTACTTATGAGAGTAGCAAAGTATCTATTCCTTATTTAGACCTTTTACTGATGGGTCAAACTGACACCCAAAAGATAAAGACGACTTTATACCGAAAACCAATTGCAGCCAATGCCATATTACATGGCCGAAGCAATCATCCAAAACATATGGGCTTTGGAATTGCTAAAGGACAATTCACAAGGTTGAAACGGAATTGTACCGATAATGAAGTCTTTAAAACAGAGAGCATAAGAATGAGAAGTGATCTATTAGAGAGAGGATATCATATAAAAACAATTGATCGTGCTCTCTTAGAAGTCAGTAGACTAGATAGAGAAACCCTCCTTCTAGACAATAAAAGTCTAGTCAACAAACAATCCTTTGATAGCTCCAGACCTACATTTGTAACCACATATAGTGCACAGTTTAATGCAATATGTGATATCGTGAAAAAGCACCTTCCTATTCTGACTGCTGAAGACAGCCTTAAAGATCTGGCACAAAAGGGGTGTAATTTTGTTTCCCATAGAGGTTACACAATAGGTAACGCTGTTTCTTCGAGCTTACTTAGAAACATACAAAAAACAAGTAATAGCTGGTTAAATGTAAAAGGGCATTATAAATGTCATTACATCAACTGTATTGCCTGTGGTTTTACAAAAGTCACTAAGAATTTCCAATCATATACCACACAGAAGGTTTATGAGTTGGATACTTATACCAATTGCTGTTCTGTCTTCGTAATCTATTTGATAGATTGCGTGGAATATAAGAAACAATATATTGGGTGCACCTCCAGAGAGTGTAGAAACAATATTAGGGAGCATCTAAAAAACATTGAGCATGGTATTGAATGCTCTGACCTTGCTAGACATTTTATACATGTCCACAATAAGATGGTGAACAGTCTGAAATGGCAAATCATTGACTATATCAAACCTGCCATACGTGGCGGAGACAGAATATCTAAACTCTCACACAAAGAGGCTTTCTGGATTTTCAAAATGAAAACCAGGATCCCAGATGGCTTTAACATAGTAGGTGATGTCATTAATTTTTGGAGGCATTAATATACAGGAATTATACATATGATATCTTAATGTCTATTGTTTTGCAGAAACTGTGCTCTTTGATTTAAGAGGGTTTTTGCCATACACTAGAGATGGATACATGGAAACACTGCTCAGATAGGTCTATATTTATACCTTCCCGTTAAGTGCCAGTAGAGTGTATTAGATTATTTTGATTTAAGGTAGTTTGATGTTAGAATTAGCAATATGCATTCTGACTCATATAATATGCATATATGTATATCTATCGCTCCATGCACCATACTAATAAATTGTAAAATAATTTATAGTTCTTTATAAACGAGCCCACCTATACATATAGCATATAATGTATTGTGCACTGTTTCTGACGGTATTCCATTAAGGGATGCATATTAATATCATGTATCTCCTGTATTATTTATCTATACTTTTGCATATATTGTTATTAATATTCTCTTGCATAAATGTAGTGTACTATTGAAGGCAGTGTTCTAGTATAGGAATTTCCTTTTTACTTTATATATAATACCGATGAATAACAGGCCTTATTAATCATGTACACACTCATTATAATATGTTATATAACAATGAGAATCTACATATATATAATAACTTTTTATTTCTTTGCAATGTAAAAGTTTAAATTTAGAATGATAACAACATTACCCATCTAAATGAATGGCTCATTTGAGTTAACTGGTCTGATTCCTAATATAGTGATTCTATAGGTCTGTCCCTTTAATAACTAATTACCTGGGGCTTATACACCTGATGACAAGGGTGTGTTATAAATAGGCATGTTGATGTTGAGTGAATCATGTCCATGAATAAGGCTGATATTTGCTGAAACGCATAGGACGTACTTTCTATTTGCTCCAGGTTGCTGGGACAATTTTTGTGTTTTACCTTTTTTATTTGCACGGTTTTCCAATAAAATTTTCAAGTTGAACATACGCCTGGGAGGTTTGCTGGATTTCTTTCTATATTACAATATATATGTATATGCATTTTGTGATTGGAAGATGGCTGTCACATGATACAGTGGGAGGGAAAACTGTATTAACTTTGAAATTTACCAGAAAATATTCTGCTGCTCATTTCAAATTCAAATTGAATTTAAGTGCTACTGCAGTATTTTTATTGTTTATTTGACAATTCTTCAGTTCTACAGTATTTAGTGGTCCTTTAAAGGGACAGTCTACACTAAAATTGTTATTGCTTAAAAAGATAGATAATGCCTTTACTACCCATTCCCTCAGCTTTGCACAACCAACATTGTTAGATTAATATACTTTATAGCATTTAAACCTCTAAATTGCTGCCTGTTTCTAAGCCACTATAGACAGCCTCTTATCACATGCTTTTTTATTTGCTTTTTTTACAACAGGAAACTGCTAGCTCGTGTGGGCTATATAGATAACATTGTGTTCACGTATGAGGAGTTATTTAAGATTCAGCACAACACATTACTAAATGCAACTCAATAGATAATAAATAAAAAGTCAGGGGGCTGTCAGAAGATGCTTAGATACAAGGTAATCACAGAGGTAAAAAATATATTAATATCACTGTGTTGGTTATTCAAAACTGGGGAATGGGTAATAGAGGGATTATCTATCTTTTAAAACAATAAAAATTATATTGTAGACTGTCCCTTTAAGTGTATTTAGTTCAGACTATTTAGATTGGCTTTAAAGCATTTTTCAGGTTTAAAATTACCTGAAACTAACTAAAACTATTTAAAGATGCTTTTGCTGGCTTCAGTCCATTCAAACTTGATTGAAACAAATTGCTATCCATTTGAATTTAAATAAATATTTGTATCAAATTGCCTTTCCCTAATTAAATTGCCTAATAACAAGTGACACATATATTTGTTCACTTTTAATAGAGAACTTGTTATAATTATTGGCTTGATGGTACATTAAATGCATGTGACATAAAATCTCAGATATGAGGCATGAAGCCAAAGTAGGTATTGCATACCTTCTTAATATGTTAAATTATTCCAAAGATATTAGCTAGTTTAAAGAGATATAAAACATCTCTTTAAACATCTCTTTCGTTGTTGTCATAAAATACACAAAAAAACACATTAGCAATCTGTTATAATTAGTAGAAATCATTATAATATCTATTATTCATCATTTTTAAAGGATTTTATATTTTTTTTCTTCATTTTTTAACTTCATTTGTCAGGATCCATTACTTCCTGTGAAAGCCCCACAAGGGGATTCTGGTCTCTACATGAAGCCCAAAAAGTAGCTTAAACTTTGAAGCGTTTGCTAGGAGATACCTACAATAGCTTCAGTCAGTTTCTTACTCATGCTCAGCAGAGGACTTTTGCTGTTAAAATCATGTGACAGTTGCTAATTATCACTCATGCTAACTTCGCTCGACTGAATACCACACATATTACAAGTTGAAAGTAAAAAGTTTTCACTCAGGTGCTAACCTGAAACATGCAGAAAGACAAACTTACAATATTGCAATTGTGTTAACATATTACCCTATGGACTTCAATGGAGAGTGAAAACTGGAAAAAAAATTTAACAAGGACCATGAAAAGTGGGAAAAAACACCTAACACCTTACTCGCACATTCATCGGGTAGTCGTCGGCCGAGAAGGATGTTCCGCGCCGGAGGTCTTTAAGATGGAGCCGCTCATCGCCGGAAGGATGAAGATGGAAGATGCCGCTTGGATGAAGACTTCTGCTGGATGGAGGACCTCTTCTGCCCCGATCGGATGAAAACTTCTGCCCGGCTGGACGACCACTTGTGCCCGGATCGGATGAAGAATTCGGCCCGGCTGGGTGAAGACGGCTCAAGGTAGGGTGATCTTCAATGGGGTAGTGTTAGGTTTATTTTAGGGGGGATCGGGTGGGTTTTAGAGTAGGGGTGTGTGGGTGGCGGGTTGTAATGTTGGGGGGGGTATTGTATTTCTTTTTTTTACAGGTAAAAGAGCTGAATACTTTGGGGCAATGCCCCGCAAAAATCCCTTTTAAGGGCTGGTAAAAGAGCTGATTACTTTGGGGCAATGCCCCGCAAAAGGCCCTTTTAAGGGCTATTTGTAATTTAGTTTAGGACAGGGAATTTTATTATTTTGGGGGGCTTTTTTATTTTATTAGGGGGATTAGATTAGGTGTAATTAGATTAAACTTCTTGTAATATTTTTTAATTTTTTGTAATTTAGTGTTTGTTTGTTTTTGTACTATAGTTTAGTTTATTTAATTGTATTTTATTTTAGATAATTGTAGTTAATTTATTTAATTAATTTATTGATAGTGTATGGTAAGGTGTATTTGTAACTTATGTTAGGATTTATTTTACAGGTAATTTTGTAATTATTTTAACTAGGTAGTTATTAAATAGTTATTAACTATTTAATAGCTATTGTACCTAGTTCAAATTAATACAAAGTTGCCTGTAAAATAAATATAAATCCTAAAATAGCTACAATGTAATTATTAGTTATATTGTAGCTATCTTATGGTTTATTTTATAGGTAAGTATTTATTTTTAAATAGGAATAATTTATTTAATTATAGTAATTTTATTTAGATTTATTAAAAATAGATTTGAGTTAGGAGGGTTGTTAGGGTTAGGGTTAGACTTAGGTTTAGGGGTCAATACATTTAATATAGTAGCGGCGACGTTGGGGCGGCAGATTAGGGGTTAATAATTGTAGTTAGGTGGCGGCGACATTTGGGGGGCAGATTAGGGGTTAATAACTATAATATAGGTGTCGGCGATGTTAGGGGCATCAGATTAGGGGTTCATAGGTATAATGTAGGTGGCGGCGGTGTCCGGAGCGGCAGATTAGGGGTTAATAATATAATGCAGGTGGCGAGGATGTTGGGGGTGGCAGATTAGGGGTTAATAAGTGTAAGGTTAGGGGTGTTTAGACTCGGGGTTCATGTTAGGGTATTAGGTGTAGACTTAGAAAGTGTTTTCCCATAGGAAACAATGGGGCTGCGTTAGGAGCTGAATGCTGCTTTTTTGCAGGTGTTAGTTTTTTTTTCAGCCAGCTCAGCCCCATTGTTTCCTATGGGGAGATCGTGCACGAGCATGGTTTGCCAGCTTACCGCTACCGTAAGCAACGCTGGTATTACAGGTAGAAGTGGCGCTAAATTTGCTCAACGCTCACTTTTCTGAGGCTAACGCAGCCATTCAGACAACTTGTAATACCAGCGTTGTTTAAAGTGTGCGCTGCAAGTTTTTACCGACAAAACTTGTAATCTATCCGTTGATGCGCAAAACGTATATTTTACATTCCTTTGTTTTTCACAAAGAAAATAATTGTTATCATTATATATTTATATATATATATATATATATATATATATATATATATATATATATATATATATATATATATATATGATACTGTTCATGCAAAATACATATATATATACCTATATATCTATAAGAATATATATACAGGTATAGGTACGTACAGACATATATAGAAATATGTATTTAGGAATAAAAAGGACATTATTCTGTAAGTGAAAAACATTGGAATGTTAAATGTGTACAGTAAATATACAGTAAAACACATTAATACATCTGTACACACATACATATATATTTATATTTACATATTTAGACATATGTATGTATCTCTATGTTAAAGCACTTTGCAGCCTTTTTTCCCTCTTCTTTGAGCCCTAATAACTTTTTATTGCAATATTTGATTTGAATAATTTTTATCAGACAGTGTTATTATGAGTGTAACTGTACTGTGAAATGTATTTTTGATGTTATTTTTGTGACACTTTTTATTAGAGGGTATCAGTTAACTAGTTAACCCGATGCACATTATGATCAATTTTGCTAGAGTGAGCGAGTTTACTTTCAACTTGTAATATGCACGCTACTTCTGACGCACTCAAGCACCCATAATAATTAGCTCACCAATCGTAATCTGATCCAATATGTTTTCTTACATTTACTTTGATTTAAGTTCTTTTTTTATATACAAAAGCAGCATGTTTCAAATCCTTTTAACTGTGACAATCTAAATGGTGCTAAGTAAAGTAAAGTGTTCATGACTTATAAAAATTCAGAAAAAACATGTGAATGTGTTTGAAATTAAACATCAGATACAAAAGTGTTTTATGAATACAATTTTTTTCCTAAGAGGCACAAGAAAAAAAAAGTATAAATAGCATGTTTTAAAGGGATACTGAACCCAAATTTTTTCTTTCATGATTCAGATAGAGCATGCAATTTTAAGCAACTTTCTAATTTACTCCTTTTATCCAATTTTCTTTGTTTTCTTGCTATCTTTATTTGAAAAAGCATGAATTTAAGCTTACAAGCCGGCCCATTTTTGGTTAAGAACCCTGGATAGCGCTTGCTGATTGGTGAATACCATTTAGCCACCAATCAGCAAGAGCAACCTAGGTGCTGAACCAAAGATGGGCCGGCTCGTAAACTTACATTCCTGCTTTTTTAAATAATGATACCAAGAGAACGAAGAAAAATTGATAGTAGGAGTAAATTAAAAAGTTGCTTAAAATTGCATGCTCTATCTGAATCATAAAAGAAAAAATGTGGGTTCAGTGTCCCTTTAAGGACAAAAATACATAACTGAAGAATTACATACTACTAATGGATCTTGTCTTTCTCACATGCTGCTGTTTTGACCTCATACTGTTTTTAAAGTAATAGTCAACACAAGAACTTGTGTTGTTTGAAGAGATAGATAATCCCTTAATTATTTATTCCCTATTTTTGCATAACCCAGTTAAAATAATATACCTTTTACCTTTGTGATTGCCTTGTATCTAAGCCTCTGCAAACTGCCCCCTTATTTCAGTTCTTTTGACAGACTTGCATTTTAGCCAATCAGTGCTTACTCCTAGGTAACTTCACGTGCAAGAGCTAAATGTTATCTATATGGCACACATGAACTAATGCCCTCTAGTGGTGAAAGACTGTCTAAATGCATTCACATAAGAGAAATTAGCATATGAACCTACCTAGGTTTAACTTTCAACTAAGAATACCAAAGGAACAAAGCAAAATTGGTGGTAAAAGTAAATTGGAAAGTTGTTTAAAATTACATGCCCTATTTAAATCATGAAAGTTTATTTTGGACTTGACTGTCGCTTTAATGTGACTTACAATAAAATGAGACTTTTAATTTTTAAGCAGAAAAGCCGGCCTTTACCTCTGATTTACATACTACTGAACATGTTGAGAAACATTTGGCTAGGTCACTGGATAATAAACTATTATGTGATTGTCCACCAGGTTATAGTGTCACATTAACATAAAAATCAATAAAAACACATTCAATGCACTCACAAAAGCATTGGTCTGTGTATGTATAAAATTCGCAAACCTTGTAAGCCTAAAAAGTGATTATTTTTTCAATCTTCACTTTTACCTCTCAAGGACATTTCAGAAATAGTCAAATTGTTGCCCTCCACATCCTTCCTGTGTACATTATATAGAGGTCCTTCTATATCCCAGCACTCTGTAGGATGATGTCACTGCAACAAGGAAGTGTTCAGGAGAAAATGCATTTCCTAACTACTATTTGCTTTCAGGCCAAGAAATAAATATCAGCCCAAGTATTGACCTGGTGACCGACAAGTGAAGACACGATCCCAGCTTGCCAGATAGGACCCAGGATGTGGCATATTTAAAACTGCAAAAAAAAAAGGAGAAAATAAATAGAAAGCTCTCTTGCCTTGATCATTATAAATAAATGTATTACACAGATATCCATAACCTTAGAATACATCTGAAATAATAATAAAATAATGCGCAATACTATGGTAACAAAATGGGCTATAATGTGTAAAAGCTGCACCACACAGAAAGTACTCAACATAAACTAAATCAGATGCATAATGTCTGTATAAATTTGGTACATATACCACACATAAAAAACACAAAGTTCTGTTTCTAAACAGGTTAGAAAATGTATACAGTGTATATATGTATATATATATATATATATATATATACAATTGTTTTGTTTTTTTGTTTTTTTACACACATCCTGTAGCAGTGTTCTTAATGCTGACACAGGCCCAATCTCTCAGGCAATCCAAGCAGCAGAGAAACTAAAATATATTGTTTTATAATAATACTACTATATACCACTGTAAAATGCAGTTAAAGGCAAACTCATAGTTAATTGATCTTCAGCCACAAATCGCTGACACAAATAAATCTCTGTCCATGTTCAAACACCAAGCAAGGCTTACTAATAACTGTTATCAAATGGCCTGACCTACTTGAAGTTGAAGAAATGTATTTAACTGTCTTAATTAAAACCAGTAAAGTTAGCAAGAGATATAACACAGATGATCAACAGGGTGCCAAACAAGAGTGCAGAATCAGGGTTAAAAACAAAAGCAAAAGGTATGGGTACAAGTAACTGAAGCAAAGTTGAGATCCCAAAAGCAAAGTCAAAAGAAGCCATGACCTTTAATACAGATGTTATGAGCAGACCCAGGATACATATTTCAGGTGACAAACAGAAGAATGCTGAATAGCAGATAGGTACAGAGTTTGTGATAATTTTTTTTACACAAAACAGATGTGATGCACATAATGATGTGAACACATGATCACGGTCTAAAAAAAAAAAAGTGTGTGCAAATGTAAACAAAGCCACCTGCTTTGATGCAACAATGATGCAACGGACCTTCTTGAGTTTAGGGGGATTATGCCAGTAAAAATCTTAGTGTAGATCCTTAGCAGGTACCAAAGAGTAATCAGCTGCCCTTTTTAATCCACCAGATATTTGGCCAACAGATGGATTTTTGACCATCGGCAAGGAGGGAAGTGAGTCATCACGTGTAAGCAGAAAAGCAGTTAAAAACAGCTGGGTTTTTTTTTTTTTTTAATTTTTATTCGGTATCTTCCAAAAGATGTTACAAAAAGAACAGAAAAACAGAGGACATAAGTATTTGACATCCAACCATCTTAAATACTTTTCCCCCTGATATTTTGAGAGTCCATGAGATTCAGATAGTTATTTCAGGGGGTAAAAAAAAAAATGACTTTGTCTCCATGGTGATGTTTTTGCAGCTAGGGATTCCGTATGGAACCGGAATCAAGATACAACAGAGAAATGGACGTATATAAATAGCATAGCACAAAAAAAACAACAACAAGCATAAGGTCATTCTTTGCTCAAAAGGGAAGAATAAAACAACATAATTATAATAATAATATTATTATTATTATTTGGCTGAATATATAAGCATTTAATTTCTATGCATAGTGAGAAATTTTAAATTTATATTTCTATTTCTAAGATAGTGGCTATACTATAGTATAGCTCCATCTGATCAAGTATTTAATAGTGTAATCTTTCCAACATAAATGTAGCGCGAACTTGTGCAAGCCATTCTGAGATGGTGGGAACTGTAGTTTGTTTCCAATGACGTGGAATAACTTGTTTAGCACTATTTAAAAGAATGAGTAAAGCATTACTGTGGGATTTGGGTAATTTGGAAACTGGTTTATGTAGTAGGACAGTAGTCGGCTTTAAAGATATATGTGTGGATAGAAATGTATTAGTTTTTTCTATTACCTCTGTCCAAAATTTAGCTATGGTAGGACATGACCACCATATGTGAATGAGGGTACCTCTCTCTCCACATTCCCTCCAACATCTATCAGAAGAGCTGGGAAAGATAGATTTAATTCTATTGGGGGTCATGTACCATCTCAGTAATACTTTATAATTAGTTTCTACTATTGATGCGGATATAGATGCCTTTGCTGTGCATTGGAATATAGCTTTTCGTTCATCCCTAGATGGGGGGGACATGAGTTCGCGTGACCATGCATTAGTATATGATGGTAGTGTTGTGGGCTGTGGTGTTATTAGTAATTGGTATATTACGGAAAGACTGCCATTGTTGGAAACACTTCCTGAACATAACATCTCAAAAGGGTATCGTTGTCTAAAGAGATTGTGTTTGTTGGGGTGTGTTGAGGTGAAATTTTGAAGTTGGTGATATGTGAGCCAAGTCTTAAAAGAGCCTAGCCCACTATCAATCAATTCTAAGCTAGTTTTTAACCTTTCCCCATTTGAAAGTGTGTAAAAAGGTCTTGCATCATTCAGTGTAACTATCGGGGAGTGTTGTAGGCAGTCTGAGAATGGTAAAGCCTTATCCAGAAAAAGGGGAGTCAGTGGAGATGGCAACGTGGAGATAGGGGTTGGTGCATTGAGAATAGTTTTCCAGGTTAGGAATAGTTCATGAATAATGAGATAGGTACATGGATTTTTGGGCCTCATTTTCATCGGGAGCCAGCACCTGCCTCCTAATTGCTTTTCTTGTAGTAGATGATGGTCCAACTGGACCCATTCTTTATGTTTTGCATTTTTACACCAATCCACTATTCTTTGGAGGATTGCTTCTCTGCGGTATTTTATTAAGCAGGGTACACCCAAACCTCCACTTCTTCTGGGAAGGAACAGGGTGGATTTAGATATTCTAGGGGTCGTGTTTTGCCAAATATATTTAAGTAATAGGGATTGGAGTTTATGTACATAGGAATCATGGAGTGGGATAGGTAGGGTCTGGAAATTATATAAAATTCTAGGTAGGATGGTCATCTTTATCGCATGTATACGACCCAACCAAGAAAGGGGTTTTGTTTCCATTTATCTAGTTCTTTAGTTGTGTCAGTCAGCAGTTTGTCGTAGTTTAATTTCATAAGATACTTTTGATCTATAGCTTTGATATTGCAAATTGTAAGTTTGCTGGAAAGATTGAAGGGATTGGTTATCTATTCCTATTCCTATCATTTCAGATTTTGAGTGGTTTATGAAAAAATTTGAGTAATATCCATATGTCAGAAGGGCGTTTAGTACCGCAGGGAGGGAATAATTTGGATTGGAAAGTGTGAATAGAACATCGTCTGCATAAAGTGAAATTTTAAATGTTAAATCTCCTATTTGTATTCCTTCGATAGCGCTGTCTAATCTAATATGCAATGCTAAGACTTCAATAGCGAGCGTGAATAACAATGGAGATAATGGACATCCCTGTCTTGTTCCATTATGCATTTGAAACCGGTGAGAGAGAGTGTTATTATATTTAATTGTAGCGTGGGGGTTATTATAAAGAGAGAAGATACGGTCAATAAAGGAGTTGCTGAAGCCAAAATGATGAAGTGTAAATTTCAAAAATTGTTAATTCAGTCTATCAAAGGCTTTTTCAGCGTCCATAGCCAAAATGACAGCCTGAATTTCTTTGTTTTTAGCATTATCATTAATCTGTAAAATTTTCTTGATATTGTCTCGTGCCTCTCTCCTTGGTATAAAGCCTACTTGGTTAAGGTGAATTCAATTAGGTAAAAATGTATTGATTCTGCTGGCTACGATTTTTGCATATATTTTTATATCCAGATTCAGTAATGAAATGGGCCTGTAATTCTCTGGAGAATCAGATGGTTTACCTGGTTTATGGATTATAGTTATCCTAGCTTTGAGCATTTGAGGTGGAATAGGACTTCCGGAATCTATTCTGTGGAAAAGTGTTAACAAGTGTGGTATAAGTATATCTTGGAAAGTTTTATAATATTTCGAGGTAAAACCAACTGAGCCAGGACTTTTTTGATGTTTTAAATTTTTGATGACATCTAGAATTTCTTTTTTTGAGATAGGTTGATCTAGCATGGTTTTCATATCTGGAGTGAGGCACGGAATGCCTGCGTTTTTTATATAGTTTGTGCACTGATCTAGAAATTTTGTGCTTGAGATTTTATCTGGTAGATTATACAGATCGGTATAGTAATTTGTAAATATTTGGCCTATGTCTTTTGTCGTTTTAACAATTTTCCCCTTTTTGTCTTTCAGTTCATGAATATAAGATTTAATGTTTTTTTGTCTAAGGGCTCTAGCTAAAAGCCTACCGGCCTTGTTACTTTCTGTAAAGAATTTTCTTTTCAAAAAGAGAGCCGTTTGTTGTGCCTTTTGATTCAATAAATTTTGCAATTGTTCTCTGGTATCTGAAAGCTGTTTGAGGATGTTATCATCTGAGGGATTTAATTTATGAAGATGATCTAGTTTAGATAAACTGGAGGAAAGGGTTTTGTATTTACCAATTTTTTGTTTATTTATATACGATTTGATTCGTATGAAGTCCCCCCTAATTTAGCATTTATGTGCTTCCCATAGAGAAAAGTCATCAATGTCTGGGGTATTATTGATGGTGAAATTTTTTTTTAATGATTCTGCAATCTTATGTATATTGGTAGGGTCTGATAAAATGAAGTCATCCAACTTCCAAAGGTATGGTGAGTCTGGCTTGGTGGGCCAATTTAATTCGAGTATTGCAGCCGAGTGGTCGGACCAGGATGTGTGAGTGATGTGCGCTTATGAAATATACTGTAGGCCTATTTGGTCCACGAATAGATAATCAAGTCTGGAGTAGGACTTATTGGGGGTGGGAAAAAATGGAGTAATTTCTTTTCTGGGGATTAAGATATCTCCAAGTATCATGAAGATGTAGATTAGTAAAATTAGACCATATAGATTTAAGGGTTTTTTGTGGTATTGTTATCTTGGAGTTAGAGGAATCCATTTTGGGGTTGAATGGGAAGTTAAGGTCACCTCCAACTATCGTAGTTCCCTGGGTGAAGTCCAGTATTTTATTAAAAATGGATCTAAAAAATTTAGAAGTAGTTTGGTTGGGTGCATAGATATTAATAATAGTAACTAGGCTTCCATATAAGAGGCCCTTGATTGCTAAGAATCTACCTTCTCTATCCCTTTCTACTTGTTTTTCTAGAAATGGAATCCCCCTTTTAAATGAAATGCTGTCACCATTGTGTCTAGAATTATAAGAGCTATGGTAGTGGGTGTCATAATTAGTATCAAAATACTTTGGTTCTTTTACGTTTAAAATCTGTCAGCGCTTGTTTTCTTTTTTGGGGTGTTTGAAAACCCTTTATGTCCTGTGAGATAATGATCAGTGGATGATTACGTATATGTGCCATTTATTAAAACAAAAAATATATAAATCAGCCGCTTCATCTAAGCAAGAAGACCCTAATTTGTAAAAGTAAATAGACATTTGTAACAAACAAATAATAACATTAATAACAACAATTAACAACAATAACATTAACAGTTTGTATATTGTGAAGTGTTAATTTTAAAAGAATGACATTAAGCTCCTCTCTAAGGAGCTGAGAACTCATTTCCTGAGGAGATACAATAATAGGGGTCTGATGGGAGCATTTGCTTAAGAAGTTGAATGAGTTGTTCATTCAGTCTTGGTTGTTTTGTGTTTGAGCAGTAAAAACATTGTGAATGGGTATTTAGCTCCTGACAAAATTAAATAAGATACTAAAAATAACAATAGTATTGTCAATACGTGTAGCACACAGATTACTCTCCGTCCGCTCCAAATGCTACTGAAAATTAGCCATAATAAATTTAGGATAGGTAGCATGGTTATAGAACAAAAACAGATATATGTAAAAAGGAATATAACAAAAAGGACACCATCCATTATGACATGAAGAATAGAAAAGAACTTAAATCAGTCCACCTTAGAAGGGTCATGAGATTCTTCAGAAGATTTACTCCCTGGGCTTGACGGGATTGATTGTCCCATGGCACGATCTGTATTAGAAGATTTCCCTTTCTTCTTAGGGAGGATTGTTTCCCATCTTTTTGTTTTCTTTGCTGGAGGTCTGAGTTCTGGGCTATCCGTGGTCTGTGAGTTAGTTGTGAGGACAGGAGGGTCCAAACCTATGAGGTCACAAAAGTCTGATATTTCAGATGGTTTAGTACAAATAATTCTTTTATTATCCTGGATGACCAAGAGGTAGAAGGGAAAACCCCAGCGGTATGAGATCTTTTTAATTCTGAGCGGAGCAAGTTCCTTTCTTCTCAGGAGTGTTCTCGGGGACAAGTCTGCATAGAATTGCAGCACTAATCCCCTAAATTTTATTGGTTGAAATTTTCTTGATGCTGTCATCAGTTCTTCCTTTTCTGTGAAATTTTTTAATTTAATAATAATGTCCAGAGGTGGTGCTCTTTCGGGTGGTCTCGGTCTTAGTGCCCAGTGAGCTCTGTCCCATTTGAAATCAGCTGCTGCTGGGTCCCCAGTCATATGATGATAGAGTGCAGGCAGACAGGTTGGGAGGTCTTTCGGCAGAATGGTTTCTGAGATACCTCGTATCCTAATATTCTTTCTTCTGCTCCGATTCTCTAAATCTTCTATCTTGTCGTGGAGGATGGAGATTTCCTTTGAGTGTTGTTCGAGTGAGGATTGTATGTTAGTTAGTTCTTCTGAAGTTGTTGCTTCGTTATCTTCCAATGCTTCTACCCTGAATCCCAGAGCATGCATATCATGTCTGAGTTCAGCTAACTCCTCTCTAATTCAGGATCTAAGAATTTCAGTTAGATCTTTGGTAGATGCGAGTGGAGGTATATGGTGTACAGGATCAGCATTAGTAGTGGTTGGAGGGATAGAGCTAGATGGTTGTGAGTTAGAGGTTTCTTTTAGTGTAGGAGAGTTCTGGTTAGCATGTTCATTGTTGAGAAAGTAAGAACTTACTGTCTGCTTTCTATTAGTGGTAGACTTAGTATTTCTGAGTGGTTTTAAGCCATTTTTTGATGCCCTATTTCTCTGTAGGAAGTTACAGAGAGAGCTCTAAATTAATGAGATCTATTTTGTGAGTAAGTCCCAAATATGTCTTATGGAGTTAGAAATAAATGACACTGAGAACACTATCAGCTAACAACCGAGTGTAGCTGTGTATGTAGTTTAAGCTTCAGGTGTCCAGTATAGGTCTGGAGCGTAGCTATTATATATGGGATTGTAGTATGACAAAGGATCAGATTGATCTGTCAATCAAAATGGATGCCGCTTAGTAAACCTTTATGTGAGACAACAGGGAATTGAGGTGTTGTTATTGTATCTGAGAATTATATTTACTCTCACCTCTACTATTCTTTAGGTTGTATTTCTCTCTCTTTATTTTTAAAGGTGAAAGTTCAGCTCTGGAGGGTTGATATCGGCGGGAGACTGAATGGTAGGTCTCCGTGAAGTGCCTCTGGAAGGATCGGTTGCGATGCAGTGTCGGATTTTCACAAAAGTACAGCGTGGTAGGTAGGTGCCAGGAGCTTGCTTTAGCTATATACGAGTGGCTCTTTTATGCTACGTCCCATTGCGCTGTGTCGGCAGTGGTGTGGTAAGGCCATCTACATCAGTGGAAGGCCATGCGGTCACAGAGTGATAACGGAACTGCAAGCAGTAAATGATAGTTAGATATTCAGTCTGCTATGGTCCCACCGTGTGCAGGAGATGTTTAAAAATCCACAAGCGGGTTTGTAAGGGTGTCGAGCTTCAATATAGGCTGCTCATTAAGTGTATTTGGATGATCCCATCTCTAGAGCTCCGGTCATAGGCAGCCATCTTCGCTGCAGCCAGCTCCGCCCCCTGAGAACAGCTGGTTTTAAGAGAGAAATGTAAAAAAAAATCAGGGTGAATCTAAAATGGCTTGTGGAAAACCAGTTTGTAGGATATAGGATTCCCACCATAGGAGGATTTACATAATATGGACTAAGATTGTTGGTAGGTTGTTGATTGTTGACAGATACAATACCAGACAACAGAATAAACCTCACAACACCTTATATCGATGAGAGAACTGTAGAAATACCCCCAAAAAATGCTACCAATGTTTTTGGATCTGGTGTACATATTATACAGTGGCAGGAACAACAAAGGGACTGAGCAGGGTTAATACAAGGATGAGAACACATGAAAGGCTGAGAGAGGCAATACTTAAAACAGTTCTTACTACAATCAATCAGATATCATGAATTTGCAACAAACAAACCTCAAAGTGAAGAATCCCTTCAGTCTCAGTCATTCCCTTCAATGTGCATGGAAGTTTTAGGTCTCATGACTGCAGCATCGGACGCGATCCCCTTTGCTCGTTTTCACATAAGACCTCTACAGCTTTGCATGCTGAATCAATGGTGCAGGGATTATACAAAGATATCACAATTAATATCCTTGAATCCCATTGTACGACACTCTCTGACATGGTGGATAGATCACCATTGTTTGGTTCAAGGGGCTTCTTTTGTTCAGCCAACCTGGACTGTGATCTCAACAGATGCGAGTCTTTCAGGTTGGGGAGCTGTTTGGGGATCTCTGACAGCACAAGGGGTTTGGAAATCTCAAGAGGCGAGATTACCAATAAATATTTTAGAACTCCATGCAATTCTCAGGGCTCTTCAGTTTTGGCCTCTGCTAAAGAGAGAACCGTTCATTTGTTTTCAGACAGACAATATCACAACTGTGGCTTATGTCAATCATCAGGGTGGGACTCACAGTCCCCAAGCTATGAAAGAAGTATCTCGGATACTTGCTTGGGCGGAATCCAGCTCCTGTCTAATCTTTGCGGTGCATATCCCAGGTGTAGACAATTGGGAGGCAGATTATCTCAGCCGCCAGACTTTACATCCAGGGGAGTGGTCTCTCCATCCAGATGTGTTTTCTCAGATTGTTCAGATGTGGGGTCTTCCAGAGAAAGATCTCATGGCCTCTCATCTAAACAAGAAACTTCCCAGATACCTGTCCAGGTCCAGGGATGTTCAGGCGGAAGCAGTGGATGCACTGACACTTCCTTGGTGTTATCATCCTGCTTACATCTTCCCGCCTCTAGTTCTCCTTCCAAGAGTGATCTCCAAAATCATCATGGAACAGTCTTTGTGTTGATGGTGGCTCCAGCATGGCCACACAGGTTTTGGTATGCGGATCTGGTGCGGATGTCCAGTTGCCCGCCTTGGCCACTTCCGTTACGGCCGGACCTACTATCTCAAGGTTCCGTTTTTCCATCAGGATCTCAAATCATTAAATTTAAAGGTGTGGAAATTGAACGCTTAGTTCTAAGTCATAGAGGTTTCTCTGACTCAGTGATTAATACTATGTTACAAGCTCGTAAATCTGTCTCTAGAAAGATTTATTATAGAGTTTGGAAGACTTACATTTCATGGTGTTCTTCTCGTAAATTCTCCTGGAATTCTTTTAGAATTCCTAGAATTTTACAGTTCCTTCAGGATGGTTTAGATAAGGGTTTGTCTGCAAGTTCCTTGAAAGGACAAATCTCCGCTCTTTCTGTTTTATTTCACAGAAAGATTGCTATACTTCCTGATATTCACTGTTTTGTACAGGCTTTAGTTCGTATTAAGCCTGTCATTAAATCAATTTCTCCTCCTTGGAGTTTTAATTTGGTTCTGAAGGCGTTACAGGCTCCTCCATTTGAGCCTATGCATTCTTTGGACATTAAACTACTTTCTTGGAAAGTGTTGTTCCTTTTGGCTATCTCTTCTGCTAGAAGAGTTTCTGAGCTATCTGCTCTGTCTTGTGAGTCTCCTTTTCTTATTTTTCATCAGGATAAGGCAGTTTTGCGGACTTCTTTTCAATTTTTACCTAAGGTTGTGATTTCTAACAACATTAGTAGAGAAATTGTTGTCCCTTCCTTATGTCCTAATCCTAAGAATTCTTTGGAGAGATACTTACATTCTTTGGATGTGGTAAGAGCTTTGAAATATTATGTGGAAGCTACTAATGATTTCAGGAAGACTTCTACTCTATTTGTTTTATTTTCTGGTCCTAGGAAAGGTCAGAAGGCTTCTGCTAGTTCCTTGGCTTCTTGGTTGAAACTTTTGATTCATCAAGCTTATTTGGAGTCGGGTCAGGCCCCGCCTCAGAGAATTACAGCTCATTCTACTAGATCAGTTTCCACTTCGTGGGCTTTTAAGAATGAAGCTTCCGTTGATCAGATTTGCAAAGCAGCGACTTGGTCCTCTTTGCATACATTTACTAAATTCTACCGTTTTGATGTATTTGCTTCTTCGGAAGCAGTTTTTGGTAGAAAAGTTCTTCAGGCAGCTGTTTCAGTTTGATTCTTCTGCTTTTGATTTAAGTTTTTTTGTTTCAAAGATGAAATAAACTTATTTTTGTTTTGGGTTGTGGATTAATTTTTTTCAGCGGAATATGGCTGTTTTAATTTTTATTCCCTCCCTCTCTAGTGACTCTTGAGTGGAAGACTCCACATCTTGGGTATTAATATCCCATATGTCACTAGCTCATGGACCAATTACATGAAAGAAAACATAATTTATGTAAGAACTTACCTGATAAATTCATTTCTTTCATATTGGCAAGAGTCCATGAGGCCCACCCTTTTTATGGTGGTTATGATTTTTTTGTATAAAGCACAATTATTTCCAAATTTCCTTTGTTGATGCTTTCCACTCCTTTCTTTATCACCCAACTGCTTGGCTATTCGTTAAACTGAATTGTGGGTGTGGTGAGGGGTGTATTTATAGGCATTTTGAGGTTTGGGAACTTTGCCCCTCCTGGTAGGATTGTATATCCCATATGTCACTAGCTCATGGACTCTTGCCAATATGAAAGAAATGAATTTATCAGGTAAGTTCTTACATAAATTATTTTTTTTATTTGACAGATAAGTTTATATTTTTTTAACTAGGTAGACTATTTAGTAAATAGTTATTAACTATTTACTAACTACCTAGTTAAAATAAATACAAACTTACCTGTGAAATAAAAGTAAAACCTAAGCTGCCTTACACTAAAACCTAACATTACAAAAAAAACAACTAACATTAAAAAATAAAAAAAATACCATTACAAAAAATAAAAAACACTAAAATTACAAAAAATTAAAAAACTACCATTACAAAAAGTAACAAACAAAATTATCCAAAACAATAAAAATTATTCCTATTCTAATACCCCGTTTAAAATGAAAAAAAGGCACCCCAAAATAAAAAATCCCTTATCTATAATAAACTACCAAGGGCCCTTAAACGGGCCTTTTATAGGGCATTGCCCTAAAGTTTACAGCTCTTTTGCTAAATACAAAGACCCCCTAACATTAAACCCCGCCCCACACCCCCAAACCCACAAAATAACAAAAAAAATCTAAAACCTAATTTACCCATTTCCCTGAAATGGGCATTTGTGTGTGCAATGCCCTTAAAATGGCATTCAGCTCTTTTACTGCCCTTAAAAGGGCATTCAGCTCTTTTAAGAGTGCCCATTACCCTAATCTAAAAAAAAAACACCCCAAAAAAACCTTAAAAAAAAAACTAACACTAACCCCTCTTTAGGTACTCACAGTTGCTGAAGTCCCGCTTGAACAATCTTCATCCTGGCGTCTCCATGTTCATCCATCACGGAACCGGCATCTTCTTCATCCCTGCGGAGGTGGAGCGGTCGATGCGCGGAGGTCCATCTTCATCCAGACGGCTCCATCTTCATGCATCGAGGGACCGGCATCTTCTTCATCCCTGCGGAGGTCCAGGCGGAGATTCATCGATCCGATGTGGAGGTCCTCTTCATGCGATAGTCCGCCGCACACTGAGGATTGAAATGCAAGGTACCCCTTTTATACTGGGGGTACCATTGCATTCCTATTGGCTGAAAATTTTGAATCAGCTAATAGGAAAAAGAGCTGCTTAAATCCTATTGGCTGATTTGAACCTCCGCCTCCGCACAATGACTGCTCCGCCTCCGCAGGGATGAAGATGGAGCTGCCTGGATGAAGATGGAGCCGCCAGGATGAAGATCATTCAAGCGGGACTTCAGCAACTGTGAGTACCTAAAGAGAGGTTAGTGTTAGGTTTTTTTAAAGTTTTTTGGGGTGTTTTTTTTTTTGGTTAGGGTAACTGTCACTCCTAAAAGAGCTGAATGCCCTTTTAAGGGCAGTGCCCATACAAATGTCCTTTTCAGGGCAATGGGTAGATTAGGTTTTTTTAGATATTTTTTTTATTTTGTGGGTTTGGGGGTGGGGGTTTGTAATGTTAGGGGGTCTTTGTATTTTTGTTTAGCAAAAGAGCTGTAAACTTTAGGGCAATTCCCTACAAAAGGCCCTTTTAAGGGCTATTGGTAGTTTATTATAGATTAGGTTTCTTTTATTTTTTTTTATTTTTTTTTAATGGTATTATAATAGGAATAATTGTTATTATTTTGGATAATTTGTTTGTTATTTTGTGTAATGTTTTGTGTATTTCGTTTTTGGGGTGGGTTTTGTTTTTAAGAATAGCCATTTTTTATTTTTGATGGGCAGCAAAAGAGCTAAATGCCCTTTTAAGGACAATGCCCATACAAATGCCCTTTTCAGGGCAATGGATAGATTAGGTTTAATTTTATTTTTATTTTGTGGGTTTGGGAGGGGGGTTGTATACTGTTAAGGGGTGTTTGTTTTTCTTTTTTAGAGAAAGAGATAATTTCTTTAGGGCAATGTCCTACAAAAGGCCCTTTTAAGGGCCCTTGGTAGTTTATTATAGATTAGTTTTTTTTTATTTTGGGGTGTTATTCTTTTTTTTAAAACGGGGTGTTAGAATAGAAATCATTTTTATTGCTTTGGATAATTACGTTTGTTATTTTATGTAATGGTAGTTTTTTTATTTTTTGTAATTTTAGTGTTTTTTATTTTTTGTAATGGTAGTTTTTTTATTTTGCAATGATAGTTTTTTTATTTTGTAATGTTAGGTTTTAGTGTAAGGCAGCTTAGGTTTTACTTTTATTTCACAGGAAAGTTTGTATTTATTTTAATAACTAGGTAGTTAGTAAATAGTTAATAACTATTTACTAACTAGTTTACCTAGTTAAAATAAATACAAACTTACCTGTCAAATAAAAATAAAGCCTAAGCTAGCTACAATATAACTATTAGTTATATTGTAGCTAGCTTCAGTTTTATTTTTATTTCACAGGCAAGTTTGTATTTTGTTTTAAATAGGTATTTATTTAGTTAATAATTTTAACTTTAATTTAGGTCTATTTAAATTATGTTAAAGTTGTGTTAAAGGGGTGTAAAGGGGTGTTAGGGTTAGGTTTAGGGTTACGGTTAGGGTTAGGTTTAGGGGTTAATATAGTTTAATTTAGGTTGTTGCGATGTGAGAGTCGGTGGTTTAGGGGTTAATTAATAGGTTTAATTAGTGTTGGTGATGTGGGGGGGTGCGGTTTAGGGGTTAATAGGTTTAGTTAGTGTCGGCGATGTCGGGGAACTGCGGTTTAGGGGTTACTAGGTTTAGTTAGTGTTGGCGATGTTTGGGAACGGCGGTTTAGGGGTTAATAGGTTTAGGTAGAGTTGGCAATGTGAGGGGTGCGGTTTTTGGGTTAACAGTTTTAGTTAGTGTCAGCGATGTCGGGGAATGGCGGTTTAGGGGTTAAAACTTTTTTTAGTGATTTATTTAGTGTTGGCGATGTTTGGGAATGGTGGTTTAGGGTTTAATAGGTTTTGGTAGTGTTGGCGATCTGGGGGGGTGCGGTTTGGGGGTTAATAGGTTTAGGTAATGTTAGTGATGTGGGGGATGGCGATTTAGGGTTAATAGCTTTTTTTAGTGGAGGCGTGGGTGGTGGCGGCAGTTTAACATAAATTTTTTTCAGCAATCGCCGGAACATTAGTTAGAACAATTCGGTCCTTAATAACAATTCGGTCCGACATTAATAATAATTCGGTTACGGTTTTGCATGAATCCGAATTCCAAAATGTCTCGAACCAAATTTTTTTACAAACGAAACGAAGCAAACCAAATTTTTCCATGGCACACAAGTCTCCTATTTATAACTGTCCCTAATTAGCCACAGAGAAGGTAACCTAATTTACAACGTGGCAACTCCCATTGTTTTATAGATACTAAAACTTTGCACTTATTTTGCCAATATCTAATGAAACTTTAAAAACTACATTTACATGTTATTGTCAGACTAATCTTTCCTTTGAATGTATCATTGTATCTGGCATTTATTTACTGTTGAATATCCCTTTAATGCTGTCAGTGCATTCGCTATGTTTAATACCAAACCAGATAAAGAATGTGACCACACAATAACATGCATCAGCATATATGTAAAAGTTGGCTGTATAGGATATGACTGTTACATTCAATATAACACGGCATATTATTAACCACCACCCTAAAACTGATATTAATAAATCATAACAGGAGTATGCAGTAGATGATTAACATCTGGTGATCACGTTATTGGACTTGTTCAATAATTTATACAAACTATTCTTGCAACTATGATCATATTTTCACATATCAGGAGACCCCAGAAGGGCTACAAGATATTGTTTCCACATTGTTTATACATTCTATTACTTTATGTTTATTATGAAATACAGGTGTATTTTCTGTATGTACCATTTGTATAACTAATGAACATAAACACTAGTTTGACATGGCAACCAGTTGGTGGTTTTTGTAATAGGGCGAGGGGTTATAGATTTAAAAGTCTGTTCGGTGTATTGCACTATGGTCTGTTTGAGGAAGGGGGAGACCACAAAATTTGACGCTGTAAATAAACAGCCGTGTTTTGAAAATCCAATGAGTGCAGACATTGTGCTTGTTATTTCAAAGAATCTCTGCCTGCACCCTGGTAGCTGCTTTGAGTGATTGTGAATGTGCAATTTATGAACATTTATATATATATATACACATGTGTGTAATACTTTATTTTAATATGTTTTATATGTGTTTTGAAATACTTTTATTCTAACCCTAAGAGGCCCATTTATAAAGCTCCGAATGGTGCTTGAGGGCCCGTGTTTCTGGCGAGTCTTCAGACTTGCCAGAAACAGCAGTTATGAAGCAGTGGTCTAAAGACGAGTACGATCGGGTTGATTGACACCTCACTGCTGGCGGCCAAATGGCAGCGAGTCTGCAGGCGGTGGCGTTGCACCAGCAGCTCTTGTGAGCTGCTAGTGCAATGCTGAATACGGAGAGCGTATTGCTCTCTGCATTCATCGATGTCTGACGGACCTGATCTGCACTGTCGGATCAGGTCCGACAGACATTTGATAATTCGACCTCTATGACTTTACTTCAGGTCTCAAGTAGCACTAACTTTTTTAGCAGTTTCCAAACACATAACTCACAACTTGTAATATGAGCATTGTTTAGTGAGGCTGCGCTATCCATTGTAAAGTATAGCGTGCACAGAAGTAATGTCGGCCTTCGCTAAACAATCCCACAAGAAGGCAGCAAAGCAAAAAGGTTAACTTATCTGACAATGATGGTGTTAATTTTTTACCATGCACATGAAAGCAGGAAGAGGATCTGCATGGTAGCTGCTTAGAAAGGGGTTACTCTGGTGAGTTTATCTTAGTTTTAAATAAAGAAAAACTTACGTATACACAAAACATTTTCTATATGTTGAGCATCATCTCCTTTTAGCAATTCTGAACTTGCATGACCTTATAATGCTAACTATCGAGTTTTCTTTCTCAGTTCTTGATGAGATATAAATATTTAACTGGAGTTTTATTTGTTTTCCAGTGTTTTCATCTCCACAACAAAGTGTGAATAATTCATAAGTATTGTTTTGTCACCACCCAAACAATGATTACTGTATCAAGGCAGACTTCATGCATCTCATATATAGTTAGTTGCTGAAAAAGACAGTCATATGAGGAGACAGTAAACCTTAATGCTAGACAAGAGTATTTCTAGAAAAAATTGCAACAAAGAACATTTAATACCAGTATATCAAAATAACTGATTTTAATGATGGGTGCAATATACCAACATTTAATAATAGGGATACAAATTCATCAAAACATCTAAAGCACTAAAAGCAGCAACAAATCATATAATCTGACATTTAACTATAAATTGCTGGGTAACAAAATAAATTTTTAGTTAGTTGTTATAACCCCCAAATATTAAAGGAATAACCTAGATTTAGGGTTGTGATTTTTTTTCTTTACACCCCATAAATTATTGGCTTAGGCTTACTTGTGCCATCTATTCCCAAGCAGATACATAATATTAGATAGCTCTGTCTAGTGTAAGGTTATGGACATGCTTGCTACCAGGTCATATGTATGGGGGCCCAGGGGAAAAAAGAAAAAGAAAAAAAAAAGGGGACAAAAAAGTCAACTTTTGGCTGTGGAGGATCACCAGATTCCTAGGAGGACCAATTCCGAGTCTCTAAATGGGTAGATTAAATATTCAACCTCACTAAGGGGGAGGCTTTTGATAAAATTTGACCACTTGGAGAAGAAAATCTTCACTTCTTGATTATTTTGAAGATTGGCGTCAAGTTAAGATAATGCACTGCTTCTTTAAGCAGTTCTTTACCTCTGAAATGCTCGGGGTTCCTTTCAACTTTTTTTTCAGAATCAAATATCTAACTGCTAGTATTACTAAGGTGACTAGTTTAAGTTTATCCTGGTGGAGGTCAAGGTCTGTGACAAGGAAAATTATGTTTGAAGGGGATAAGATCAAGGAGGGAATGCCCACTGTGTTATTTAACCAGTATTGGATCTTTAACCAAAAATGTCTCACTTTTGGACAGTGCCAAAACATATGTATGAGGCTGGCCGACGTAAAAGAGCATTTTGGACATTTATTAAAGCTAGGGTTCCGACATTTAGTTCCTTTTCCCTGGAGAAAAATATGTCATATGCACTAGTTTAACATGTGCCTCCCGCCAGGAGGCGGCGAGTGTAGCATTCGAAATCACTTGAAATGATGAGGTTATCACAGAAGCCTCCAATGAGGTATCCTCTAAAGCTGCTGCCCATTTAGCCTGTAGTTTTTCTATTGTAACTGGGCCTTTAAAAGAAATTAATTTTTGGTAGATATATGAAATTGAGGTTATACCACTTTTAACAAAATTAAGCCAATTTTCAAGAATACCTAGAGACCACACCCAACCATAATCGTTTATTAATTTAAAAGCATAGTGTCTAGCTTGGAGATAGGCATAGAAATTTTTGTTGGAAAGGTGAAATTCCTCTTTAAGAGAGTTAAATGTTCTAATACATCTTCTCTCAGTATCTAATAGCTGAGAGACATTTATAAGGCCCAAAGATTCCCATTTAATAAAGAGGACAGATTGTATCCCAGCTTGAAATTGTGGGTTATTTGTGAGTGGTACATACCTTGAAATCCTTGATTCAATATGTAAAAGAGAACATAATTTCTTCCACATCAGAATTGGGTTATAAATTGACTTTAACTTTTTTATTTCAGAAGGAATTATATTATTGTTGCAGTGTAATAAGGCTATAAGGGAGTATGGATAAGCCATGTTGTTTTCCAATTCACAATTTGTTACATAATTAGAATTAGTTAGCCAATCCATAACCACTCTGGCTTGAAACACTACATTATACATTCAAATGTCTGGTAGAGAAAGTCCCCCGTACTCTGTGGGGAGCGCTAATTTGGACAATGAGATCCGAGGTTTCCTGTTCTGCCAGATGAAAGAGCGAAGTGCTGAATTAAACAATAAAATGTCTTTTGTTTTCAAAACAATTGGGGTGTTCTGGAGCATGTATAAAATTTTAGGAAGCAGGGACATTTTGTAAAGAGCTATACGTCCTGATAGAGAGAGAGGGAGTTTCTGCCAATTTTTAAGGGCTTCCGTAACTTTCTTGAAAACAGGTAAAACATTCAAGTCGTACCATGTCTTAGGATCAGGAGAGATCCAGATACCTAAGTACCTGAATGCTTCCCGTACTATCGAAAACGGTATATTTGCAAATGAATCTTTGGTTTGTTTAAGCCAGCATAGTTCAGATTTTAATATACTTACTTTGTAGCCCGAAAAAGAGCTGAATTGATCTATAATTTCGAGAAGTTTGGGGATATTCCTAGCTGTATTCGATATATAGACCAAAACGTCATCCGCATACAGGGAGTGCAGAATTATTAGGCAAATGAGTATTTTGACCACATCATCCTCTTTATGCATGTTGTCTTACTCCAAGCTGTATAGGCTTGAAAGCCTACTACCAATTAAGCATATTAGGTGATGTGCATCTCTGTAATGAGAAGGGGTGTGGTCTAATGACATCAACACCCTATATCAGGTGTGCATAATTATTAGGCAACTTCCTTTCCTTTGGCAAAATGGGTCAAAAGAAGGACTTGACAGGCTCAGAAAAGTAAAAAATAGTGAGATATTTTGCAGAGGGATGCAGCACTCTTAAAATTGCAAAGCTTCTGAAGCGTGATCATCGAACAATCAAGCGTTTCATTCAAAATAGTCAACAGGGTCGCAAGAAGCGTGTGGAAAAACCAAGGCGCAAAATAACTGCCCATGAACTGAGAAAAGTCAAGCGTGCAGCTGCCAAGATGCCACTTGCCACCAGTTTGGCCATATTTCAGAGCTGCAACATCACTGGAGTGCCCAAAAGCACAAGGTGTGCAATACTCAGAGACATGGCCAAGGTAAGAAAGTCTGAAAGACGACCACCACTGAACAAGACACACAAGCTGAAACGTCAAGACTGGGCCAAGAAATATCTCAAGACTGATTTTTCTAAGGTTTTATGGACTGATGAAATGAGAGTGAGTCTTGATGGGCCAGATGGATGGGCCCGTGGCTGGATTGGTAAAGGGCAGAGAGCTCCAGTCCGACTCAGACGCCAGCAAGGTGGAGGTGGAGTACTGGTTTGGGCTGGTATCATCAAAGATGAGCTTGTGGGGCCTTTTCGGGTTGAGGATGGAGTCAAGCTCAACTCCCAGTCCTACTGCCAGTTTCTGGAAGACACCTTCTTCAAGCAGTGGTACAGGAAGAAGTCTGCATCCTTCAAGAAAAACATGATTTTCATGCAGGACAATGCTCTATCACACGCGTCCAAGTACTCCACAGCGTGGCAGGCAAGAAAGGGTATAAAAGAAGAAAATCTAATGACATGGCCTCCTTGTTCACCTAATCTGAACCCCATTGAGAACCTGTGGTCCATCATCAAATGTGAGATTTACAAGGAGGGAAAACAGTACACCTCTCTGAACAGTGTCTGGGAGGCTGTGGTTGCTGCTGCACGCAATGTTGATGGTGAACAGATCAAAACACTGACAGAATCCATGGATGGCAGGCTTTTGAGTGTCCTTGCAAAGAAAGGTGGCTATATTGGTCACTGATTTGTTTTTGTTTTGTTTTTGAATGTCAGAAATGTATATTTGTGAATGTTGAGATGTTATATTGGTTTCACTGGTAAAAATAAATAATTGAAATGGGTATATATTTGTTTTTTGTTAAGTTGCCTAATAATTATGCACAGTAATAGTCACCTGCACACACAGATATCCCCCTAAAATAGCTATAACTAAAAACAAACTAAAAACTACTTCCAAAACTATTCAGCTTTGATATTAATGAGTTTTATGGGTTCATTGAGAACATGGTTGTTGTTCAATAATAAAATTAATCCTCAAAAATACAACTTGCCTAATAATTCTGCACTCCCTGTATAATGAGATTTGTAGTACTTTTTCTTTTACCTTGATCCCTTCCAGTTGGTGTCTAATTTGTAAAGCCAGAGGCTCGATGGCCAAGTCAAAGAGGAGAGGAGAGAGAGGACACCCCTACCTTGTCCCTCTTCCGAGACTTATGTCGTGGGTCATATCACCATTTACCAGAATTTTCGTGGAAGCGTAACTATATAAGTTATTAAAGAGACGTAAAAAATTACCTTTAATGCCGAACTGCTGTAATGTGAAAAACAAATGATCGTGATGTACCGAATCAAATGCCTTTTCAGCATCTATTGATATAATCGCCCTGTCGGGAGTGTCCTCCCTCTCCCGTCCCTCCGGTTCCTCCATCTTTTTAAAATGTTCTATAGTCAGAAATACCTCTCTGATTTTAGCTGCTGAGTTTCGCTTCAAAAGGAAACCCGCTTGGTCTTTGTGGATAATGGTGGGGAGAAGGGATTGAAGTCTGTATGCTAAAATTGCTGTAAAAAGTTTGTAATCTGTGTTTAAAAGCGCAATAGGCCTATATGACTCTTTTCTGTTCGGTTCTTTGCCTGACTTGAGTATAAGAG
Organism: Bombina bombina; assembly: GCF_027579735.1. Lineage (NCBI taxonomy): Eukaryota > Metazoa > Chordata > Amphibia > Anura > Bombinatoridae > Bombina > Bombina bombina. Next base: position 1,053,128,275 of record NC_069501.1, on the reverse strand, counting down.
TTGTGTATGACGCGACAAATTCCTTGGTGGGAATACTTCCGGAAATATAAATGTCATTAAAAAGTAATGTTAAGTGCTGTATAATGTCAGGGGCTAAAATTTTATAGAATTCATTCAGGAGAGCATCCGGTCCCGGAGCTTTGTTAAAGGCTAGTTTTTGGATTGTAGAGAGAATTTCTGTCTCCGTAATAGGAGATTGTAATGTTTCTAATGAATCAGGAGGTAAAGACGGAAAGACTAACTTACCCCAGAAATTTTCCCTCTGTATGATGTTAGAGGGCTTGTGAGTGTATAGCGTCTTGTAATATTCTGCAAATGCTTTACATATTTCTTCCGGGGAGGTAAGGTGTTTACTGCCCGAGGTGATTGATTTTATTATAGAGGAGCCTCTATCAGCCTTAACCAAATTTGCCAATAACTTCCCAGTTCTATTACCATATCGGTAAAGTTTTGCCTGTAGCCTAAGATCTCTCTGGGTGCTTTTATAAAGTAAAAGGGAGTCCCTGTCTGCTAGTGCTTTTCTGTACCTAGACCAGTTTTCAGAGGTTTTTTGTAGGATGTAGCGGTTATATGCATTTGTAACTGCCTTCAATGTTTCAGATTCCCTTCTTTTAAGTTTTTTAGACCTAGAGATACTATACGCTAGGATTTCCCCGCGGAGCACTGCCTTGGCAGTTTCCCAGAATAGTGCCGGTTGAGATATATGTTCTTGATTAAAGGATGCGAATTCTCGGAACCTGGAAGTAAGCCAATTTTTGAATTTTAAATCGGTTGCTAAGAACCGTGGGAAGGAAAATCCAATATTCCTATTCCTTAAAGGATTTAATTGAAAGTCAAGGGTAATCGGGGCATGATCTGAGATAGTGATGGGTAAAATCCCGGCCGTAATTTTAGTTTTACATACTCTTTCATCTAGCAGAATCAGGTCTATTCTTGAAAGGGTTTTATGTGCCCTAGAATAACATGTAAATTCCCTGAGATCAGGGTTTTGGACCCTCCAGATATCGCAAAGTTTCAGATTCTGGAGCAATTTTGTAAATAACTTTTATTCTAGATTATCTCTCTTAGTTTTATATGGGACAGGGCTCTGCCTGAGTCTATCAACCGGGTACTGAGGGGCCATATTAAAATCACCTCCAAGTATTTAATAACCTTCCGAAAATAAAAGAAGCTTGTTTTGTAAAGTTTCCCAAAAGGGAAGACTGAAAACATTGGGAGCATAAACGTTACAAAGTGTATATATTGTTTATAATACTTTAATTTTGACCATTAAATATCTCCCCTCATGGTCTGTATCTATCTGAATGACTTCATAAGAGAGTTTCTTCCCCAAGAGGATCGCAACTCCACTTTTCCTTTTTGTAGTAGAGGAAAATAGGACTTCTTTAACCCAAGAAGTTTTAATACCCAAGAAGTTTTAATACCTCCTCTGGTTTCAAATGTGTCTCTTGTAAAAAGGCTATGTCCGTTTTGATTTTTCTTAGTTGAGAGAGAATTATCTTTCGTTTTATGGGGGAGGTTAGACCACCTATGTTCCATGAGGTCAATTTAAGGTTATCCTCCACAGCCATTTTCTAAAGAACATAGAAAACGTAAAATGAAAAAAAAAAAAAAAAAAAAGGGAAAGAATAAAAAAGGGTTGCCAATTTCCCATTTTGCAACCTCGTGTACCCATAAATAGCAACCATATAACAAGGTCTTATCTTCACCTCTTATTTTTTCACTAACTATAATCAGTTTTTTCATTTTAATTCAATCTAGCTACATGCTTAATCTAAATAAATTTTTACTTCCCACAGTTTTTTTATTCTGTGGGGAAGGATTCAGAATAAAATTTTGCTGCCTTGCGGGCTTTTTCAAAAAAATGTACATGTCCATCTATTGTGAGTTTCAACCTAGCTGGGTAAAGCAAGGTTGCTTGGACCCCTTTTTTTGATAAAATTTGTGCAGTGTGGGGCTAACTCTCGTCTTTTTGTGGTGGTGCCCGCTGAATAATCTTGAAACAAGAAGATATTTGCTTCCCCTAAAAAAATGGGTTGATGTTTACGAAAAGCCTGGAGTAAAGTAACTTTGTGTTGAAAATTTAACAGTTTAGCAATAATTGGTCTTGGCCTTGTATTGGTTCTATGTGTATCCATTATGCCAACCCTGTGAGCCCTTTCAATAATGATGGGTGGGTAGGTTTCTGGTATCTGCATTAGACGAGGGAGTGTGACAGATATTAATTTGTCTATATCTTCAAATTGCCTCTCTTCGGGACCCCTATTATCCTGAGGTTATTCCTCCTTGATCTGTCCTCGAGATCTTCAATTTTATTTTGCATTTTCAATATGATATTATTTGTGGACTCAAGGTTGACTTTATAGTTTACGGTCAAATCCTCAAGATCAGAGATTCTTTGTTCCGCCTCAGATATTCTAGAGGCGAACTGTTTAACTTCATTAGATAGGGCAGCAATGTCTTGTTTAATTTCCAGTTTTAAGAGGTCAAATTTGGGAGTTAAAGCCTCTGAGATGCTTGAAACTAGTGTGTGAATATCTAATGGATCAGAGCTACCTGGAAGAGAAGGGATGGGTGAATGTGCATCAGTTGATCTTTCCAGAACATTTTTGTTCTTTTTCTCTCTTTGTCTCCCTGTCATAGTTGCGGGAGAAGTTTTAGAGTGCCCGTGTAAGTATTTATCCATATACAATTATGTGACTTAGAAAATCTTCTGGAATATTCACCAGAGAGTGGGAAGGCATGAGTGAAAGCGTGCAAAGTACGTGAGTTTATTAGTAAGGGGTATTATTTACAAAATGGAGGTCTGTGCAAGGGAGGGGGGTGAATAGAAGGAAGAAGGAAAAAAAAAATTAAATCAAGAAGATATTGGTGAATTCTGTGCCGTGAAGTTGTTTAATATTAGGAAAAAGAAGAAAAAAAGAAAGAAAATTTTTTTTTTAGCCAATAGAATGCGAGCTCAATCTGATTGGCTGATCCAATCAGCCAATCGGATTGAACTTGATTCTGATTGGCTGATTCCATCAGCCAATCAGAATTTCCCTACCTTAATGAGCGTTAGACCCTTTAATGACTGACTCCAAATACCAGCGGGCAGTAAAAACCAGCGTTAGGAGCCTCTAACGCTGGTTTTCACGGCTACCGCCCAACTCTAAATCTAGGCGTAAGTTAATTTGTGTTTTTCCTTAAAGAAATAAGAATTTGAGCACTCTACAATATTACTGCAAATACCTGTAGATATTCAGGGGATATACTATTTAAGGGGCCCCAAGAATGTAGTTATTAATACTTCTGTAACATTTTAATTTGCAGCAGTTCTATAGATTGTTTAACTTTATTAACTTTCTAGTGTTTATGGACACATAGAAGGCACAGAGCTATAATTTCCCTAACAGAATATGGTTAGCTTAAACTTATTTGTGTCATTCAAGGCTTTAGCTTAGTTAAGACCAGGGAAGAAAAGAGGCCCTTTCAAGAAAACCCATTTTCCCCCACTTCTAAGACAGAGATATCTAGTATCAGGCAGCACAAAGTAAAAATAGAGGACCAGTTTGAAATCTGGTTTCAGCACTTATTCAAACAGCCTCTTAATTATTTTACTTAACAATTATCAGTTTATTATTTCTATTTAGCCCTAATATATTTAGAGATAGTATTGTTTATCAAGAATTTATATATTAGCTTACTCATCTAACTTCTAAACTAGAAATGTTGATTTTCACAGTTCTCCTTTCCAGATACTTTGCTCTTAAAAGACAGTGATTTTACTATATTTGTTACAAAGACATAAACTCTGAACACATTATGCTGTATGTTCCAGTAATGTATCCAATCCTATATAATTAGGCATTAAATTTTGTGTTTCACCAAACATACAAAAGTGAACATGATTAGAACATAACCTCCTAGCACACTTTATACTTGAATTAGATTTTGTTAGTGGAGTTAACCAGCATAGTGTGAAAGGGAGGTGATTAGTATCAAGGTGCAGCAGTATGAGATGAGCCTGTAAAGGTTTATGTAAACAGGATTGCAAATTGAGTATGTTGATTAGTTCTTAAGTGCCTTTTAGCTTTTTTTCTGTTTACTCTCCAGAAGGTATAATAAAGCCAGTATGCTAAAGGCAAAAAAGCTAATGACTCAGAAAAATATATAGAATATATAGAACAATAATTCAGGGTATAACAGTTGAAATTTAAAAAAAATCTTAATACATGTATAAAATGAAAAAAAAGTGAAAAGAACACTGCTTTCTGTAACTAAAGTCTCTGATATTTGAAACGAATACAGCCTATTAAGCAGTTATACTTTGTATAGATAGGTTAGATCAAGTATTCCACAGCTAGGAGAGTCCTTTAAATTAATTTTATGAGCCCAGGCAATGGGAAAAAAAAGAAAAAAACAAAGAAAAAGTCCAGAAATCACTTATTGAAAAACAAATGAAAACAGTCACTCAGTCCTGTTGTTTTATAGAAAAGAAGCAGTTAGGGATTACCTGCTATGAACCTTTAACATCCGTAGCCAGCACAGACCAAGGAAGCTCTCCCTCACGCAGCACCGGTGGGAGCGTCCATTCAGGGGAGTAAAGGAAAGGAGCTGGCTTCAGTTTATCCTTAAAGACAGGCCCATCCGTGGAACCTGCAGCAGACCATGGAGGCAGACAAACGAGGATCCGGAGAGGCAGACCAAGGTGCTGTGTCAGCTCTCTCCCCTCACGCAACACCAGTGGGAGGGGGGAGCGAGAGAAACAAAGCCGGACCACACAGGCTCCTCAGCTGAAACCGACTGTATTCAGGCACTTCGGCACGTCAGCCAGCATTGTTCACCCAGCTAAGGGACCAAACAGGCGCACCAGGGTGCCAGCGCAAACCTCACCCCTCGCGCAGCACTGGTGGGAGGGGGAGGGAGAGAAAAAAGGACTGAGTTACCCAAGCTCTTTCAGGTATGTTCCCTTGTGCAGAGGTGGGAAGGTATAGGCACCGGTAACACCCCAGATGGATCAAATATATTCAGCTGCTCACTTCTGTAGCAAACCAGGATGCTAATAGCGAAGGTGACCGGGAGTAAGCCTGAGTTATTAGAGTATAGCCTCTCCTGTCTTAGCACAGTCAGCAAGATTACTTTAACGCTGGGGGAATGTAAAAGTATTAAGCTTAGGCAGGCTCCTAATAATCATCAATTAGCGTTTAAGGCAGGATACCTTATGTACTCAGTTAGGTTAATGTGAGATGAAAAACTGGTGTAGTACTGAATAGCCATAATCTGTCCCTGTTATAGGCAACATTAGTGCATTGTTGTGACACTATTGGGATTCCAGCAGCGGTAGTTTTTTGCTTCAAGCCGCCCAGTGTCAAAGGGTTTAGGCGCGAATCTCGCCAGCAGCTTGTGGGAAAGGTAAGATCAGCACAGGTGCAGCACCTGACCACACACCTGTGCTCCTGCTCCGGAAACCCACCCAGATAGAACATTTTCAGAGCAAGCAATTTTAAACAACTTTCCAATTTACTTGCATTAACAAAATGTGCACAATCTTTTTATATTTACACTTTTTGAGTCACCAGCTCCTACTGAGCATGTGCAAAAATTAACAGAATTTACACATATGCTCTTTTGATTGGTTGATGGCTGTCTCATGATACAGGGGGAGGGGAAATAGACATAGCATTGAAATGTGTCAGAAAAAAATCTACTATTCATTTAAAGTTTAGACTGTTTTATTGCATTGTCTTGTTATTATGCATTAGTTGATTATGCAAATATACTGTATTTACTGGTCCTTTAATCCCACAATGGGGCATATAGTTAGGGACACTACCTATACTTTCACCATTCACTGCAGCAATTATTTAAAAAGTCTTAGTATCCCTGTACTTAACCTCCTAAAAAATGTGTTATACAGATCTAATCATAACAATCATAAGACACGCAATTAAACCATTGGATATATATATACTGTATATATATATATATATATATATATATATATATATATATATAGTTAAATCATGCGCTAGGGGAGCGGTACTAAAACTTCTGAAGCGTTTCGCAAATGCTTTATCAAAGGCCACAGAAAACAGGATATAAGCAATCCACTTAAATATTATGCTTAGGTGGAAACATACATTAGCATGCACATAATGTGATGATATTGTCCAAAATGAGTTTTCATGCGGTAAAATCTGTTCAAATAGAAAGTCTAAAACCCAGGTGAAAAGGTAGTAAAAGTGTTTTCTGATTGATAGGAATGTACTGGTTGATTTTTTTTTTTAAATTATTATATTGAGGGCTTGATTCAGATTGGGTAATTTCAGTATTATTACATTTAAGTTTTGCACTTTCTATTTTAAATTTTAATACATTTAAATTTAGATCCAGGGATTTTATAAAATCAGATTATTATTTTTAAAAGTGTCAGTGTTGCTTTTACCAAATTAGATCATAGTTTGTATATTTCTGTGTATCTTTTATAAATTATATTGTACTTGTATTTGCTCTATTGTAAACTAAAACTAACAGTTTAAGAAAGTGTGAGGGACAGGGCAGTACCTTGGACTAAGCAGGAGAGTACCCAGAGTTTGTCTGAAGCTCTCTCACAATCCCTGTGAAATTATGTAAGCATTTTAAACAAGCTGGTCTCACTGATTTATCTTGCTAGCTGTATGCAGTGAAGTTTGTTCAAAATTGACAATACACTTATTTGAACTAACAAAATTTTTGTGTGTTTTTTGCTTATCCAGTGTACTTAAATTACTATTAATGCTGTGCATAATTAATACGATTTATTCCTGTGTAATTACATACAAATTTTATGTTTTTGACAAAATACAATTTTTAGTGAAGAATTTTGTTACTAATTTTTATTCACCTTAACAATACATTTTTGCCTGCATATTTTGTGTGAATGATTCAATTATTCATTTTGTAAGATTTTAAAATACAAATTTTATTGTGCACTTTTGTAATGTATGCCTCTCCTCCCCATACAAAAATACTGTAATGCCTCTTAGCGATTCACCCTGTTTTCAGGGTAAAAAGTGGCTTTATTATTCCAACAGGTAAATATAAGTACTGGTGAGAATTCTTTAATAATCTCTCCAGCCCAGAGACCTTTAGATCATCGGGCCTTTAGAGAGGTTACAGAATATATATTATATATATATATATATATATATATATATATATAAAACACGGGTGGGGTCAGCACTCTCAGGCCGGACCGGGTACACATCCTATGACCCTGCAACATGCACAGCCCTGGGTGCAAACCAGCACTCTCAGGAAGCTGCACTGTCACCAGAGTCACAGGCAGTTAACCCCAATCAGGCCTGGGTGCAAGGCCCAAACAGGGAAAATTATAAAAAAATATTTTAATATAAACACACAGAAAAAGTCCAGCACTCACTCACAAGCAGCAATGGAAGAATTAGTTACCGCATCTGGCCAAATGGGAAAAGCCCAGGTTCCTCTTCCATTTTTTCACAGTTGCTTTTTTTCACAATTGTTTGATTGTGAGCCTGCATTGTGTGGCTGTTTAGGGACCCAGGTTTATTTGGAAGAAACCTTAACGCGGTACCTGGGCTTTTCCCATTTGGCCAGATGCGGTAACTAATTCTTCCATTGCTGCTTTTTATCTTAGTTGAGAGCTTGTGAGTGAGTGCTGGACTTTTTCTGTGTGTTTATATTAAAATATTTTTTTGTAATTTTCCCTGTTTGGGCCTTGCACCCAGGCCTGACTGGGGTTAACTGTCTGTGACTCTGGTGAAAGTGCAGCTTCCTGAGAGTGCTGGTTTGCACCCAGGGCTGTGCATGTTGCAGGGTCATCGGATGCGTACCCGGTCCGGCCTGAGAGTGCTGACCCCACCCGTGTTTTGTATATGTTTGGGGAAATTACATAAGCCTGTGCACCCTCCATTTTTTCACAGTTGCTTTTTTTCACAATTGTTTGATTGTGAGCCTGCATTGTGTGGCTGTTTAGGGACCCAGGTTTATTTGGAAGAAACCTTGACGAGGTACCTGGGCTTTTCCCTTTTGGCCAGATGCGGTAACTAATTCTTACATTGCTGCTTTGCTTGTGAGTGAGTGCTGGACTTTTTCTGTGTGTTTATATATATATATATATATATATATATATATATATATATATATATATATAGTGGGGCAAAACATTATTTAGTCAGCCACCAATTGTGCAAGTTCTCCCACTTAAGAAGATAAGAGAGGCCTGTAATTTTCATCATAGGTATACCTCAACTATGTGAGACAAAATGTGGAAACAAATCCAGACAATCACATTGTCCGATTTGGAAAGAATTTATTTGCAAATTATGGTGGAAAATAAGTATTTGGTCAATATCAAAAGTTCATCTCAATACTTTGTTATATATCCTTTGTTGGCAATGACAGAGGTCAAACGTTTTCTGTAAGTCTTCACAAGGTTGTCACACACTGTTGCTGGTATGTTGGCCCATTCCTGCATGCAGATCTCCTCTAGAGCAGTGATGTTTTGGGGCTATCGCTGGGCATCACAGACTTTCAACTCCCTCTAAAGGTTTTCTATGGGGTTGAGATCTGGAGACTGGCTAGGCCACTCCAGGACCTTGAAATGCTTCTTATGAAGCCACTCCTTCGTTGCCTGGGCGGTGTGTTTGGGATCATTGTCATGCTGAAAGACCCAGCCACGTTTCATCTTCAATGCCCTTGCTGATGGAAGGAGGTTTGCACTCAAAATCTCACGATACATGTCCCCATTCATTCTTTCATGTACACGGATCAGTCGTCCTGTTCCCTTTGCAGAGAAACAGCCCCAAAGCATGATGTTGCCACCCCCATGCTTCGCAGTAGATATGGTGTTCTTTGGTTGCAACTCAGCATTCTCTCTCCTCCAAGCACGACGAGTTGTGTTTCTACCAAACAGTTCTACTTTGGTTTCATCTGACCATATGACATTCTCCCAATCCGCTTCTAGATCATCCAAATGCTCTCTAGCATACTTCAGATGGGCCCGGACATGTACTGGCTTAAGCAGGGGGACACGTCTGGCACTGCAGGATCTGAGTCCCTGGCAGCGTAGTGTGTTACTGATGGTAGCCTTTGTCACGTTGGTCTCAGCTCTCTGCAGGTCATTCACTAGGTCCCCCGTGTGGTTCTGGGATGTTTGCTCACCGTTCTTGTGATCATTTTGACCCACGGGGTGAGACCTTGCGTGGAGCCCCAGATCGAGGGAGATTATCAGTGGTCTTGTATGTCTTCCATTTTCTAATTATTGCTCCCACAGTTGATTTCTTCACACCAAGCTGCTTGCCTATTGCAGATTCTTCCCAGCCTGGTGCAGGTCTACAATTTTGTTTCTGGTGTCCTTTGACAGCTCTTTGGTCTTCACCATAGTGGAGTTTGGAGTGTGACTGTTTGAGGTTGTGGACAGGTGTCTTTTATACTGATAACAAGTTCAAACAGGTGCCATTAATACAGATAATGAGTAAAGGACAGAGGAGCCTCTTAAAGAAGAAGATATAGGTCTGTGAGAGCCAGAAATCTTGCTTGTTTCCAAATCAGACAATGTGATTGTCTGGATTTGTTTCCACATTTTGTCTCTCATAGTTGAGGTATACCTATGATGAAAATTACAGGCCTCTCTTCTCTTCTTAAGAGGGAGAACTGACTAAATACTTTTTTGCCCCACTGCATATAGCACAAATAACCAAATATACACAAACAAGTTTTATTATTTCCTGTGATAAATGCTAACAACACAGTTTAAATAATAACTGTAAATTCTGCAAATTAGAAAGTGGCAAACATTCAAAGATAAAAATATGCAGTCGCATGATGAATATAAGTACAGCAGTTAATAAATATTAAAAATAAGTAGAAAAGCAGCATCGCTCAAGGTCCGTAGACGAACATCAGCAATCCTCATCTGACCACAGTGAAACTCACAGCAAGGCAACATGACGCAAACGTGTGCCATGACACTGAAGCGTGGTGCACACCAATCAAAAGGAACAGGCTGAGCAAGCCATAACATAGGCAAGTAAAAGAAAATGGCAGCACTCCATGAATGAAGGTGAAAAAAACCAGAAGTCTTTATTGGCACATCTAAAAACAACACTCAAAACATGGACTGTGGGGAGGAGTCCGTATGCGTTTCGTGTTGTGTGGCACTTAGTCATAGGATAACTGCTCTCATACTGACTCTGTCTTATATGTTAGCCTTGTCCAATCACCAACCTCACAGGGGTTCCTATGGAAACAGCCACCATACTTACAGAGTAACAGTTATAATTTAAAATATAACAGTATCCACATTAAAGCAAAATGTACATATAAGCTTGTATATATATATATATATATATATATATATATATATATATATATATATATATATACACATATATACAAAGTTATTTAGCCTCAAGCAAGATGAGAAACATTTTATAATGGGCTAAATGCTAGATACAATAATAGCCATTAAATACTGAAAGAACAATTGTTGTCATTAGATAATATTATATGACAATTTCTATGCTATCACTAAATCTTAATTCATAGTTTGATTTTGAAAAACAACCTAATATTTTCAGGAACTGATATACTTTCAACTAACATCTACCATGTAAAGGGAAATTAATGACTGTATGTACATAGATTTTTCCAAAATATGATGTTGGTATTAATGCTCATGCACAAGTAAACAAACAGTTATTTGCAAATATATGTTCACTCACTTAAAGGGACAGTCTACCATAGAATTGTTATTGTTTTAAAAGATAGATAATCCCTTTATTACCCATTCCCCAGTTTTGCATAACCAACACAGTTATATTAATATTCTTTTTACCTCTGTGATTACCTTGTATCTAGGAACCTTCTTCCAGCCCCCTGATCACATGACTGTGACTGTTTATTATCTATTGGCTTTAATTTAGCATTGTTTTGTGCTAAATCTTAAATAACCCCTTGTGCCTGAACACAGTGTTATCTATATGGCCCACGTGTACTTTCTGTCTCTTTGTGTTGAAAAGAGATTTAAAAAGCCTGTGATAAGAGGCAGCCCTCAAAGGCTTAGAAATTGGCATATGAGCCTAGCTATGTTTAGTTTAAACCAAGAATACCAAGAGAAAAAAGCAAATTTGATGATAAAAGTAAATTGGAAAGTTGATTAAAATTAAAAGTCCTATCTGAATAATGAACGTTTAATTTATACTAGACTGTCCCTTTAACGTACAAAAATAAGTTGCTCACTATAGGATTAAAAGCATATTAATCCACAAAATAGCTACTATCCCATTCTTTATTGAGTCCTAACGGTACTCTTGTTTTTAATTTCAAAATCCAGTATAGTTCTTTTTTGGTGAGAATATTGTTTCTGTATCCACCCCTTAATGTTTTTTTCACAATATCTATTAACTTAACAATAAACTTAGTCTCATTTGTGAAGTGAATACCATTAAAATGCTTAGCTACACTAGAATCCTTATTATTATTTTTCACATCTCTTCTATGCTCTCCTATTCTTGACCTCAGACATCGTGATGTTTGACCTACATACTGGTCATGACACAATTCACACTTTTAGCAAGATTACAAGTGTTTTGTGGTACGGCTATAATGCTGAAAAATTGGCCATTGCGAGTGGAATATGCAGGTCTCCCGTATTGTAAGTCACGGCGGTACAGCTATACCGCTAGCATTTTAGCAACTCTCCATTCCGCACTCAAAAAATGTTTTTGAGTGTGGAATTTTCATTGCGTCCGTATTACAAGTTGTGCGATCCTGCTATAACGCTAGCGTTATAGCTTATATGGCCGTGATCCATTCCGCGATCTGAGACCAGTAGTTATGAATTTTGTGAAACAAAAATGTTTCAGAAAACTCAAAACAAAAATATTGCAAAGTACACTAACACCCATAAACTACCTATTAACACCTAAAACGCCACTCCGCATCTCAAATACTATATTAAACGTATTAACCCCTAATCCGCCACCCACCCACATTGCAAAACTAAACTAAACCTATTAACCCCTAAACCGCCAGCCCCCCACATCGCAAAACACTAAATTAAACTATTAACCCCTAAACCTAACACCCCCAATCTTTAAATTAAACTTACAATATAACTATCTAAAAATAAATAAAAATGTACCTGTGAAAAAAAAGATTAAACTATAAATTAATTTTTTATTTAAAAAAAATAAAAAATAAAAATAAAAAAAAGTAAATTACAATATTAAAAAATCCTAACACTACAAAAAAAATAAATAAAACCTAACATTACAAAACCAAACACTAAAATTACGAAAATTAAAAATAATCTAACATTACAAAATAAAACATATTAACATTACGAAAAATAAAAAAAAATCTAAGATTACAAATAATAATAAACAAAATGATCCAAAATAATAAGACTTAAACCTAATCTGATAGCCCTATAAAAACAAACAAGCCACCCCAAAATATAAACACCCCCTAATCTATCATTAAACTACCAATAGCCCTTAAAAGGGCCTTTTGTAGGGCATTGCCCTAAGTTAAACAGCTCTTTTACCTACAAAAATTACAATGTCCCCCCTAAAAGTAAACCCCCCTCACCCAACCAACTCACCAAAATTAAATAGCTAAGTCTAAAAAAAACTAAGCTTCCCATTGCCCCTAAAGGGTCATTTGTATGGGCTTTGCCCTTAAAAGGGCAATCAGCTCTTTTGTGCCCATTAAAATAAAAAATGCCCTAATCTAAAAAAAAAAACCACCCAAAAAAAAAAAACACACTAACCTAGGCCTAGATTTGGAGTTTGGCGGTAGCCGTGAAAAACAGCGTTAGAGGCTCCTAACGCTGGTTTTAGGCTACCGTCGGTATTTGTAGTCAGTCAGGAAAGGGTCTAACGCTCACTTTTCAGCTGCGACATTTCCATACCGCAGATCCCCTTACGTCAATTGCGTATCCTATCTTTTCAATGGGATCTTCCTAACTCCGGTATTTAGAGTCGTGTCTGAAGTGAGCGTTAGAAATCTAACGACAAAACTCCAACCGCAGAAAAAAGTCAGTAGTTAAGAGCTTTCTGGGCTAACGCCGGTTTATAAAGCTCTTAACTACTGTGCTCTAAAGTACACTAACACCCATAAACTACCTATGTACCCCTAAACCGAGGTCCCCCCACATCGCCGCCACTCGATTAAATATTTTTAACCCCTAATCTGCCGACCGCCACCTACGTTATACTTATGTACCCCTAATCTGCTGCCCCTAAAACCGCCGACCCCTATAGTATATTTATTAACCCCTAATCTGCCCCCCTCAACGTCGCCTCCACCTGCCTACACTTATTAACCCCTAATCTGCCGAACGCAAAGCGCCGCTATTATAATAAAGTTATTAACCCCTAATCCGCCTCACTAACCCTATAATAAATAGTATTAACCCCTAATCTGCCCTCCCTAACATTGCCGACACCTAACTTCAAACATTAACCCCTAATCTGTCGACTGGAGCTCACCGCTATTCTAATAAATTTATTAACCCCTAAAGCTAAGTCTAACACTAACACCCCCCTAAATTAAATATAATTTTAATCTAACGAAATAAATTAACTCTTATTAAATAAATTATTCCTATTTAAAGCTAAATACTTACCTGTAAAATAAATCCTAATATAGCTACAATATAAATTATATTTATATAATAGCTATTTTAGGATTTATATTTATTTTAAAGGTAACTTTGTATTTATTTTAACCAGGTACAATAGCTAAAATAGTTAAAATAATTACAAAATGACCTGTAAAATAAATCCTAACCTAAGTTACAATTAAACCTAACACTACACTATCAATAAATTAATTAAATAAAATACCTACAATTACCTACAATTAAACCTAACACTACACTATCAATACATTAATTAAATACAATACCTACAAATAAATACAATGAAATAAACTAACTAAAGTACAAAAAATAAAAAAGAACTAAGTTACAAAAAATAATAAAATATTTACAAACATCAGAAAAATATTACAACAATTTTAAACTAATTACACCTACTCTAAGCCCCCTAATAAAATAACAAAGCCCCCCAAAATAAAAAAATGCCCTACCCTATTCTAAATTACAAAAGTTCAAAGCTCTTTTACCTTACCAGCCCTGAACAGGGCCCTTTGCGGGGCATGCCCCAAGAAATTCAGCTCTTTTGCCTGTAAAAAAAACATACAATACCCCCCCCCAACATTACAACCCACCACCCACATACCCCTAATCTAACCCAAACCCCCCTTAAATAAACCTAACACTAAGCCCCTGAAGATCTTCCTACCTTATCTTCACCATACCAGGTTCACCGATCGATCCAGAAGAGCTCCTCCGATGTCCTGATCCAAGCCCAAGCAGGGGGCTGAAGAGGTCCATGATCCGGCTGAAGTCATCATCCAAGCGGGAGCTGAAGAGGTCCATGATCCGGCTGAAGTCATCATCCAAGCGGGAGCTGAAGAGGTTCATGATCCGACTGAAGTCTTCTATCAACGGCATCCAAGATGGCGTCCCTCGAATTCCGATTGGCTGATAGGATTCTATCAGCCAATCGGAATTAAGGTAGGAAAATCTTGGATGACGTCCCTTAAAGGAGCCTTCATTCGTCGGTAGTCCGTCGGGCCAGCAGGATGTTCCGCGTCGGAGGTCTGCAAGATGGATCCGGAAGAAAGAAGATTGAAGATGCCGTTGATAGAAGACTTCAGCCGGATCATGAACCTCTTCAGCTCCCGCTTGGATGATGACTTCAGCCGGATCATGGACCTCTTCAGCTCCCGCTTGGATGATGACTTCAGCCGGATCATGGACCTCTTCAGCCCCCTGCTTGGGCTTGGATCAGGACATCGGAGGAGCTCTTCTGGATCGATCGGTGAACCTGGTATGGTGAAGATAAGGTAGGAAGATCTTCAGGGGCTTAGTGTTAGGTTTATTTAAGGGGGGTTTGGGTTAGATTAGGGGTATGTGGGTGGTGGGTTGTAATGTTGGGGGGGGTATTGTATGTTTTTTTTTACAGGCAAAAGAGCTGAATTTCTTGGGGCATGCCCCGCAAAGGGCCCTGTTCAGGGCTGGTAAGGTAAAAGAGCTTTGAACTTTTGTAATTTAGTATAGGGTAGGGCATTTTTTTATTTTGGGGGGCTTTGTTATTTTATTAGGGGGCTTAGAGTAGGTGTAATTAGTTTAAAATTGTTGTAATATTTTTCTAATGTTTGTAAATATTTTTTTATTTTTTGTAATTTAGTTCTTTTTTATTTTTTTTACTTTAGTTAGTTTATTTCATTGTATTTATTTGTAGGAATTGTATTTAATTTATTTATTGATAGTGTAGTGTTAGGTTTAATTGTAGATAATTATAGGTATTTTATTTAATTTATTTATTGATAGTGTAGTGTTAGGTTTAATTGTAGGTAATTGTAGGTATTGTATGTAATTAATTTATTGATAGTGTAGTGTTAGGTTTAATTGTAACTTAGGTTAGGATTTATTTTACAGGTAAATTTGTAATTATTTTAACTATTTTAGCTATTAAATAGTTCTTAACTATTTAATAGCTATTGTACCTGGTTAAAATAAATACAAAGTTACCTGTAAAATAAATATAAATCCTAAAATAGCTATAATATAATTATAATTTATATTGTAGCTATATTAGGATTTATTTTACAGGTAAGTATTTAGCTTTAAATAGGAATAATTTATTTAATAAGAGTTAATTTATTTTGTTAGATTAAAATTATATTTAACTTAGGGGGGTGTTAGGGTTAGACTTAGCTTTAGGGGTTAATAAATTTATTAGAATAGCGGTGAGCTCCAGTCGGCAGATTAGGGGTTAATGTTTGAAGTTAGGTGTCGGCGATGTTAGGGAGGGCAGATTAGGGGTTAATACTATTTATTATAGGGTTAGTGAGGCGGATTAGGGGTTAATAACTTTATTATAATAGCGGTGCGGTCCGGTCGGCAGATTAGGGGTTAATAAGTGTAGGCAGGTGGAGGCGACGTTGTGGGGTGCAGATTAGGGGTTAATAAATATAATATAGGGGTCGGGGGTGTTAGGGACAGCAGATTAGGGGTACATAGGGATAATGTAAGTAGCGGCGGTTTACGGAGCGGCAGATTAGGGGTTAATAATAATATGCAGGGGTCAGCGATAGCGGGGGCGGCAGATTAGGCATTAATAAATGTAAGGTTAGGGGTCTTTAGACTCGGGGTACATGTTAGAGTGTTAGGTGCAGACGTAGGAAGTGTTTCCCCATTGGAAACAATGGGGCTGCGTTAGGAGCTGAACGCGGCTTTTTTGCAGGTGTTAGGTTTTTTTTCAGCTCAAACAGCCCCATTGTTTCCTATGGGGGAATCGTGCACGAGCGCATTTTTTAAGCTGGCCGTTTCCGTAAGCAACTCTGGTATCGAGAGTTGCAGTGGCGTTAAATATGCCTGTACGCTCCCTTTTTGGAGCCTAACGCAGCCATTTTGTGGACACTCAATACCAGAGTTATTTTAAAGGTGCGGCCAGAAAAAAGCCAGCGTTAGCTACGCGGGTCGTTACCGACAAAACTCTAAATCTAGCCGCTAGAAAATCTACTCACGATTCCTGAAGTTTGGAAGTCCAGGCAGAGCAAAGTCTTCATCCAGGCGGCGAAGATCTTCTTCCAATGCAGCGTCATCTTCTATATTCTTCTCCGGAGGTGTGGAGTGGTCTTCAGCAATGCGTGGATCCGGAGCTCTGGTCCTCTTCAGCGACCACGGTCTTCAGCGCCGTGGATCCTCCTCTTCATGAATATTTGAGCCAATAAGAATGCAACGGTACCCTAATATAAAAGGGGTACCTTGCATTGAAGCATGAATGTGCAGCGGATGATTCCATGAAGAGGAGGATCTATGTTGCTGAAGACTGCAGCCGCTGAAGACTGTGGCCTCTGAAGAGGACCAGCGCTCCAGATGAGGACCAGCGCTCTGGATCTGGGCATCGCTGAAGACCGCTTCGCACCTCCGGGAAGAAGATAGAAGATGGTGCCGCCCTGGAAGACGATCTTCACCATCTGGATGAAGACTTTGTTACGTCTGGACTTCCGGACTTCATTAACGGTGAGTAGAATTTCTGGGATTAGTGTTAGGGTTTTTTTGTTTTTATGGGTAGTTTTTTTTTTAGATTAGAGCATTTTTTATTTTAATGTGCACAAAAGAGCTGATTGCCCTTTTAAGGGCAATGCCCATAAAAATACCCCTTTAGGGGAAATGGGTAGCTTAGTTTTTTTTTTATATTTTTTATATTTTGGGGAGTTGGTTGGGTGAGGCACTTTACTTTTAGGGCGGGGACTTTGTCATTTTTGTAGGTAAAAGAGCTGTTTAACTTAGGGCAATGTCCTCCAAAAGCTCCTTTTAAGGGATATTGGTAGTTTATTGATAGATTAGGGGGTGTTTTTTATTTTGGGGGGCTTTTTTGTTTTTATAGGGTTTTTATAGGATAATTTAAAATTTTGGTAATTTTTGTGGGGTTTTTTTGTAATGATAGGTTTTTTATTTTTTTTTGTAGTGTTAGCATTTTTTAATATTGTAATTTCGTTTTTTTTATTTTTTGTTTATTTTATTTTTTTAAATAGTAATGTTAGGTTAATTTATAGTTTAATCTTAGTTTTTTTCCACAGGTAAATTTTATTTATTTTAAGATAGTTATATTGTAAGTTGAATTCAAAGT
Organism: Bombina bombina; assembly: GCF_027579735.1. Lineage (NCBI taxonomy): Eukaryota > Metazoa > Chordata > Amphibia > Anura > Bombinatoridae > Bombina > Bombina bombina. Next base: position 1,053,110,561 of record NC_069501.1, on the reverse strand, counting down.
TAGGGGGGTGTTAATTTTAGGAGTTAATAGTTTAATTTAGTGTTTTGCAATGTGGGAGGCCGGGGGCTTAGAGGTTAATAGGTTTAGTCTAGTGTTGGCGATGTGGGGGCTGCGGTTTAGGTGTTAATAGGTTTATTTAGTGTTGACGATGTGGGGGGCCAGCGGTTTAGGGGTTAATAGGTTTATTTAATGTTGGCGATGTGGAGGGTCAGCGGTTTAGGGGTTAACAGGTTTATTTAGTGTTGGCGATGTGGGTGCTGGCGGTTTAGGGGTTAATAGTTTGTTTAGTGTTGATGATGTGGGGGTCGGTGGTTTAGGGGTTAATAACTTTATTTTATTAGTAGCAATGTGGGGGGGGCAGCGGTTTAGTTGTTAATATGTTTATGTAGTGTCAGCAATGTCAGAGGGTGGCGGTTCAGGGGTTAATAACTTTAATTAGTGTCGGCAATGTTGGGGACAGTCGATTAGGGGTATTTAGATTAGGGGTGTTAGATTTATAAATAACTTTATTTTCCCCATAGACATCAATGGGGTTGTGTTATAGCAATCGCCATTCCGCGATCGCAGGTGTTAGTTTTTTTCTAACACTTTCTCACCATTGATGTCTATGGGGGAAAACGTGCATGAGAACGTCAAGTCAAACCTTGGCTTTTGTGCAGTATGGAGCTTATCGCACCATATCGCACAACAAAATAAGGTTTTTCAGTAACTTGTAATGGCAGCGCTATGGAGAGTGCGCTACCGGGTTTAGCGCACAACGTGTAATCTTGGTGTTCAAAATTTGTGCTACAATTTGCATAATATTCCATTTTGAAATTTTCATTAGTGACAGTACTTCTGAAGCTATCCCCCACTGAGAAAACACATGTTCCACAATTTCTAGAGAGACACTTGAAAGTGCTCCTCTTATGTAACCAATTGCCATTAACACTTTTTGGGTTACTAGTAATTAAGCTAGCAGACAACCTATTGGCAAGGGTTGGTGCTTTTCTTGATACAAGTCTGATTTTCTCAACTACAGGGGATAATAATTAATCTCCCTTCAAAAATAGCAAATTATGTTTGATAATAGTACAAACTTCACTATACTATAATGAGAATTCCGTTGAAAAAAAACATAATTTATGCTTACCTGATAAATTCCTTTCTTCTGTAGTGTGATCAGTCCACGGGTCATCATTACTTCTGGGATATTACTCCTCCCCAACAGGAAGTGCAAGAGGATTCACCCAGCAGAGCTGCATATAGCTCCTCCCCTCTACGTCACTCCCAGTCATTCGACCAAGGACCAACGAGAAAGGAGAAGCCAAGGGTGTAGTGGTGACTGGAGTATAATTTAAAAAATATTTACCTGCCTTAAAAAACAGGGCGGGCCGTGGACTGATCACACTACAGAAGAAAGGAATTTATCAGGTAAGCATAAATTATGTTTTCTTCTGTTAAGTGTGATCAGTCCACGGGTCATCATTACTTCTGGGATACCAATACCAAAGCAAAAGTACACGGATGACGGGAGGGATAGGCAGGCTCTTTATACAGAAGGAACCACTGCCTGAAGAACCTTTCTCCCAAAAATAGCCTCCGAGGAAGCAAAAGTGTCAAATTTGTAAAATTTGGAAAAAGTATGAAGCGAAGACCAAGTTGCAGCCTTGCAAATCTGTTCAACAAAGGCCTCATTCTTAAAGGCCCAAGTGGAAGCCACAGCTCTAGTAGAATGAGCTGTAATTCTTTCAGGAGGCTGCTGTCCAGCAGTCTCATAGGCTAAACAAATTATGCTACGAAGCCAAAAAGAAAGAGAGGTAGCAGAAGCCTTTTGACCTCTCCTCTGACCAGAGTAAACGACAAACAGGGAAGACGTTTGTCGAAATTCCTTAGTTGCCTGTAAGTAAAACTTTAGGGCACGAACTACATCCAGATTGTGCAGAAGACGTTCCTTCTTCGAAGAAGGATTTGGACACAAAGAAGGAACAACAATCTCTTGATTGATATTCCTGTTAGTGACTACCTTAGGTAAGAACCCAGGTTTAGTACGCAGAACTACCTTATCCGAATGAAAAATCAAATAAGGAGAATCACAATGTAAGGCTGATAACTCAGAGACTCTTCGAGCCGAGGAAATAGCCATTAAAAATAGAACTTTCCAAGATAACAACTTTATATCAATGGAATGAAGGGGTTCAAATGGAACGCCCTGTAAAACGTTAAGAACAAGGTTTAAACTCCATGGCGGAGCAACAGTTTTAAACACAGGCTTAATCCTGGCCAAAGCCTGACAAAAAGCCTGAACGTCTGGAACTTCTGACAGACGTTTGTGCAGCAGAATGGACAGAGCTGAGATCTGTCCCTTTAATGAACTAGCAGATAAACCCTTTTCTAAACCTTCTTGTAGAAAAGACAATATTCTAGGAATCCTAACCTTACTCCAAGAGTAACCTTTGGATTCGCACCAATATAGGTATTTACGCCATATCTTATGGTAAATCCTTCTGGTAATAGGCTTCCTAGCCTGTATTAAGGTATCAATAACTGACTCAGAAAACCCACGTTTTGATAAAATCAAGCGTTCAATTTCCAAGCAGTCAGCTTCAGAGAAGTTAGATTTTGATGTTTGAAAGGACCCTGTATCAGAAGGTCCTGTTTCAGAGGCAGAGACCAAGGTGGACAGGATGACATGTCCACCAGGTCTGCATACCAAGTCCTGCGTGGCCATGCAGGTGCTATCAGAATCACTGATGCTCTCTCCTGTTTGATTCTGGCAATCAGTCGAGGAAGCATCGGGAAGGGTGGAAACACATAAGCCATCCTGAAGTCCTAAGGTGCTGTCAGGGCATCTATTAGGACTGCTCCTGGATCCCTGGATCTGGACCCGTAACGAGGAAGCTTGGTGTTCTGTCGAGACGCCATGAGATCTATCTCTGGTTTGCCCCAACGTCGAAGTATTTGGGCAAAGACTTCCGGATGAAGTTCCCATTCCCCCGGATGAAAAGTCTGGCGACTTAAGAAATCCGCCTCCCAGTTCTCCACTCCCGGGATGTGGATTGCTGACAGGTGGCAAGAGTGAGACTCTGCCCAGCGAATTATCTTTGATACTTCCATCATTGCTAGGGAGCTTCTTGTCCCTCCCTGATGGTTGATGTAAGCTACAGTCGTGATGTTGTCCGACTGAAACCTGATGAACCCCCGAGTTGTCAACTGGGGCCAGGCCAGGAGGGCATTGAGAACTGCTCTCAATTCCAGAATGTTTATTGGCAGGAGACTCTCCTCCTGACTCCATTGTCCCTGAGCCTTCAGAGAATTCCAGACGGCACCCCAACCTAGAAGGCTGGCGTCTGTTGTTACAATTGTCCAGTCTGGTCTGCTGAATGGCATCCCCCTGGACAGATGTGGCCGAGAAAGCCACCATAGAAGAGAATTTCTGGTCTCTTGATCCAGATTCAGAGAAGGGGACAAGTCTGAGTAATCCCCATTCCACTGACTTAGCATGCATAATTGCAGTGGTCTGAGGTGTAAGCGAGCAAATGGCACTATGTCCATTGCCGCTACCATTAAGCCGATTACCTCCATGCATTGAGCCACCGACGGGTGTTGAATGGAATGAAGGGTGCGGCAAGCACTTTGAAGTCTTGTTAACCTGTCCTCTGTCAGGTAAATCTTCATTTCTACAGAATCTATAAGAGTCCCCAGGAAGGGAACTCTTGTGAGTGGAACGAGTGAACTTTTCCTTTCGTTCACCTTCCATCCATGTGACCTTAGAAAAGCCAGTACTAACTCTGTATGAGACTTGGCAGTTTGAAAGCTTGAAGCTTGTATCAGAATGTCGTCTAGGTACGGAGCTACCGAAATTCCCCGCGGTCTTAGTACCGCCAGAAGAGCACCTAGAACCTTTGTGAAGATTCTTGGAGCTGTAGCCAATCCGAATGGAAGAGCTACAAACTGGTAATGCCTGTCTAGAAAGGCAAACCTTAGATACCGGTAATGATCTTTGTGAATCGGTATGTGAAGGTAAGCGTCCTTTAAATCCACTGTGGTCATGTACTGACCTTCTTGGATCATGGGTAAAATTGTCCGAATAGTCTCCATTTTGAATGATGGAACTCTTAGGAATTTGTTTAGGATCTTTAAATCCAGGATTGGTCTGAAAGTTCCCTCTTTTTTGGGAACCACAAACAGATTTGAGTAAAACCCTTGTCCCTGTTCCGACCGTGGAACTGGATGGATTACTCCCATTAACAATAGTTCTTTTATGCAGCGTAGAAACGCTTCTTTCTTTGTTTGGTTTGTTGACAATCTTGACAGATGAAATCTCTCTCTTGGAGGAGAGTGTTTGAAGTCCAGAAGGTATCCCTGAGATATTATCTCTAGCGCCCAGGGATCCTGGACATCTCTTGCCCAAGCCTGGGCGAAGAGAGAAAGTCTGCCCCCCACTAGATCCGATCCCGGATCGGGGGCCCTCAATTCATGCTGTTTTAGGGGCAGCAGCAGGTTTCCTGGCCTGCTTGCCCTTGTTCCAAGACTGGTTAGGTCTCCAGCCTTGTCTGTAGCGAGCAACAGATCCCTCTTGTTTTGGGGCAGAGGAAGTTGATGCTGCTCCTGCTTTGAAGTTCCGAAAGGAACGAAAATTAGACTGTTTGGCTTTAGGTTTGGCCCTGTCTTGAGGCAGGGCGTGGCCTTTACCTCCTGTAATGTCAGCGATAATTTCTTTCAAACCAGGCCCAAATAAGGTCTGCCCTTTAAAAGGTATATTAAGTAATTTAGACTTAGAAGTAACATCAGCTGACCAGGATTTTAACCACAGCGCTCTGCGTGCCTGAATGGCGAATCCTGAATTCTTAGCCGTAAGTTTAGTTAAATGTACTACGGCCTCCGAAATGAATGAATTAGCTAGTTTAAGGACTCTAAGCCTGTCCGTAATGTCGTCCAGAGTAGCTGAACTAATGTTCTCTTCCAGAGACTCAATCCAGAATGCCGCTGCAGCCGTGACCGGCGCAATGCATGCAAGGGGTTGCAATATAAAACCTTGTTGAACAAACATTTTCTTAAGGTAACCCTCTAACTTTTTATCCATTGGATCTGAAAAGGCGCAGCTATCCTCCACCGGGATAGTGGTACGCTTAGCTAAAGTAGAAACTGCTCCCTCCACCTTAGGGACCGTCTGCCATAAGTCCCGTGTGGTGGCGTCTATTGGAAACATTTTTCTAAATATCGGAGGGGGTGAGAACGGAACACCTGGTCTATCCCACTCTTTAGTAATAATTTCAGTTAGTCTTTTAGGTATAGGAAAAACGTCGGTACTCGTTGGTACCGCAAAATATTTATCCAACCTACACATTTTCTCTGGTATTGCAACTGTGTTACAATCATTCAGAGCCGCTAACACCTCCCCTAGTAATACACGGAGGTTCTCCAGCTTAAATTTAAAATTTGAAATATCTGAATCCAATCTGTTTGGATCAGAACCGTCAGCCGCAGACAGAAGCTCTCCGTCCTCATGTTCTGCAAGCTGTGACGCAGTATCTGACATGGCCCTAGTATTATCAGCGCACTCTGTTCTCACCCCAGAGTGATCACGCTTGCCTCTTAGTTCTGGTAATTTAGCCAAAACTTCAGTCATAACAGTAGCCATATCTTGTAATGTTATCTGTAATGGCCGCCCAGATGTACTGGGCGCCACAATATCGCGCACCTCCCGAGCGGGAGATGCAGGTACTGACACGTGAGGAGAGTTAGTCGGCATAACTCTCCCCTCGCTGTTTGGTGAAATTTGTTCAATTTGTACAGATTGACTTTTATTTAAAGTAGCATCAATACAGTTAGTACATAAATTTCTATTGGGCTCCACTTTGGCATTGGAACAAAAAACACAGGTATCTTCCTCTGAATCAGACATGTTTAACACACTAGCAAATAAACTTGCAACTTGGAATACAATTCTAGTAAAATATTATGAAAAACGTACTGTGCCTCTAAGAAGCACAGAAGATTTATGACAGTTGAAAATTAATAAACTGAAACAGTTATAGCATCAATCCTTGTAAACAACACAGCTTTAGCAAAGGTTTGTTCCCATTAGCAAAAGACAACTAACTCTGATAGCAGAAAAAATTACAGAATAAACGTTTTTTATCACAGTCAACTATAATCTCACAGCTCTGCTGTGAGAATTTACCTCCCTCAAAACAAGTTTTGAAGACCCTTGAGTTCTGTAGAGGTGAACCGGATCATGCAGGAAATACAATGAGCTGCTGACTGAAATTTTTGATGCGTAGCAAAAGCGCCAAAAAAACGCCCCTCCCCCTCACACACAACAGTGAGAGAGAACAGAAACTGTCAGAAATTAGATCAAGCAACTGCCAAGTGGAAAAATAGTGCCCAAACATTTATTCACTCAGTACCTCAGAAAATGAAAACGATTTTACATTCCAGCAAAAACGTTTAACATAATTTAAGAGTTATTAAAAAGCCTGTTGCTAGTCCCTTGCAAAATAGGCTAAAAAGTTTTATGTACACAGTGTAACTCCAGTGAAGTACCATTCCCCGGAATACTGAAGTGTAAAATATACATACATGACATTATATCGGTATGGCAGGATTTTCTCATCAATTCCATTGTCAGAAAATAAAAGCTGCTACATACCTCTATGCAGATTCATCTGCCCGCTGTCCCCTGATCTGAAGTTTACCTCTCCTCAGATGGCCGAGAAACAGCAATATGATCTTAACTACTCCGGCTAAAATCATAATAAAACTCTGGTAGATTCTTCTTCAAACTCTGCCAGAGGGGAAATAACACACTCTGGTGCTATTGTAAAATAACAAACTTTTGATTGAAGATATAAAACTAAGTATAATCACCATAGTCCTCTCACACATCCTATCTAGTCGTTGGGTGCAAGAGAATGACTGGGAGTGACGCAGAGGGGAGGAGCTATATGCAGCTCTGCTGGGTGAATCCTCTTGCACTTCCTGTTGGGGAGGAGTAATATCCCAGAAGTATTGATGACCCGTGGACTGATCACACTTAACAGAAGAAACAACTGTTTCAGTCCCAAGACCTCTATTTTGCTTTGATCTATAATTTGTATTCCTTGTTTTCAGTAATGGTTTATCTTTAACTTCTTTTAGTGTATTTTCAAGTACCTCTACATCATACTCCCTAGCTTCCAATCTATCCATAAGCTTTTTCGCTTGAATATTAAATAAATCTTCTGAGCTAGTATTCCTTTTCAGTCTCAGGAATTGACTTTTTGGTATGGATTTGATCAGATGCTTAGGGTGGCAAGATTTAGCATGAAGGATTGTGTTACCAGATGTTTGTTTTCTATATGTATCGGTAATATAGTGTTCATCTCAACATACCCAATCAGGGTCAGATCTAAAAACTGAGTCCTAACATCTTGTATCTCTCCTGTAAATCTTAGTCCCAACTCATTGTTATAAACAAATCTCAAGAAATCTTCAAAGTCAAAAGTCCCCTTGACTACAAAAATCAAATCATCTATGAATCTCATATAAAGACTTATATGATTCTTAAATGGGTTAGTTTCACAGTACACATGGTTGAGTTCTCACCATCCCATAAATAAATTTGCAAATCATGGGACAAATTTTGCCCCCATCGCTGTTCTACAAGTTTGTAAATAGTAAACACTGTTTCACACAAGAATAATTTAAATTCCTCAGAATAATTAGTTATTTTGTTCAGAAAAAAGGCTATTGCTTGAATTCCCAAATGATGTGGGAAACTTGAATATAGAGACACTGAGGCCTATTTATCAAGCCATCAACTGTGCTGCATTCGACGGCACCAATACGCTCGCCTAACATCGCCTAACATCGCTGCTGTGGACCTGAATACGTTCTCCATATTTAACAAAAAAGCTGTCAATAAGCCGCGCACCAAGTACGGGGCGATGAGCAGCGGACTGTTGTTAACTAACAGTCATCGATCTCGCTGCTATTCGGCTTTTTCCCAGCTTTATTTGTATACTATCACTAAGCACCACCACTATACTAAACTGTTTAACCCCTATCCCGCTGCTCCTGGACCTCACCACAACTAAATAAAGTTATTAACCCCTAAACCACCAGCCCCCCACATCGCCATAAACTAAATTAACCTATTAACCCCTAAACCTAACAACCGGCTAACTTTATATTAAATATTAACTCATCCCTATCTTATAATAAATTTAAACTTACCTTTAAAATTACATTAAACTATATTAAACTAAAAATTAACCTACCTTAACTAGTATACTAAAATTACATTAAACTATATTAAATTAATAATTAATCTACCCTAACTTTTATACTAAAATTACATTAAACTACAAATTAAATTAACTATATTATATATTTAAACACCTAACCCTACTCCAATAATTAAAATCTACACTAAACAATTACAAGTTACAAAAAACTAACAACTAAGTTACAAAAAATAACAAACACTAAGTTACACAAAAAATAAACACTAAGTTACAAAAAATAAAAAATAAATTATCAAAGATTTAAACTAATTACACCTAATCTAAGGGCCCTATGAAAATAAAAAAGCCCCCCCCCCAATAAAAAAAACCCTAACCTACAATAAACTACAAATAACCCTTAAAAGGGCCTTTTGCAGGGCATTGCCCCAAAGAAATCAGCTCTTTTACCTGTAAATTATAAAATACAAATTCCTCCCAACAGTAAAACCCATCACCCACACAAACAACCCCCCAAATAAAATCCTAACTAAAAAAAACCTAAGCTCCCCATTGCCCTGAAAAGGGCATTTGGATGTGCATTGCGCTTATAATGACATTTAGCTCTATCGCAGTCCAAACCCTAATCTAAAACTAAAACCCACCCAATAAACACTTATTGTAAAACTCATAACTACTGACTTTAGAATGCGTAAAGAATCTTGCGGGATAGGCTGTACCGCTTACTTTTTGGCCTCCAAAAAAAAGCTTGTAATATCGGCGCTATGGAATTCCCATTGAAAAAGACTTTACGAAAATTCCGTAAGTTAATTTGCGCTACGGCCAAAAAAGTGTGCGGTGCCCCTAAACCTGCAAGGCTCGTAATACCAGCGGTAGTGAAAAAGCAGAGTTATGAGCCTTAACGCTGCTTTTTTACTCATAACGCAAAACTCGTAATCTAGCCGTGGGTTAATAAAATTTATCAAAGTAATATACAATTAACTTATAAACAGGTCTTTTTCTTTGCCAGTCAAGAAGAAACTCTGTTCAAAAATAGCCGCCAGTTAAATATTATAATTATAACGGGCAGACTTTTGATCTCGAAATACTGGAAATCTAACAAAACCCCAAGTCTGAGGGAATTCATTCAGAAACTTAATAACCAACTAATATTGGAACAAATTGATACCTCAGTAAGTTCAGAATCTCAAGTTAAACGTTTTTTCTACAAATGGAAAAATATATATGTGAGTTTTCCAGAGGAAATACAAGCGCAATTAATTGCACCCTTTAGGGGCGCTGTCTACCTCGAACTGGCTATTGCAAATAATGAATACCCGGCGTAATGGAGGGGTAAAGGGGGGAGAGGAAGAGTGGAAAGAGAGATAAGCAGTTTTTTTTTTTTTTGTTTTGTTCTTGTTGTTTTTTTGTTTTTTTTGTTTATTAGGAAAATTACCATAATTTATACGAATCATTTAATTTAAGGTACAAATGGAAGTTTATTATGCAGTATTAAAACATGCAAAAACTAATAAATATTATTGCTATTTTTGTCTGTTTTTATTTACATTTTATATCAACAAGGATATTTAGAAACACTTTTATGGCGTTATTTCTTAGTTGATGGTAAAATTATTGATGTTCGCCATAAACTGTGTTTCTTTTTCTGTTGGATTTATTTTAGGTATAAAGTGAACTTTAGTATATACTGTTTAAATATGTAAAACAATACAAATGCTATTTTTATAATTGTTCTCCTCCTTTTGAAAGGAGTTAACACTTGGTATGATAAGGAAGGCATGCTGTATTAATGATAACTGAAAACACCTAAAACGGTATATTTATTTTGTGGTTACAGTGACAATGCTTGGTATAATACGTCTTTCAATGTTAATTTATGTAAATCTTATAAATGTTATTGTGATTATTTTTTTTTATTATTTTCCCTCCTGAAAGGAGTTAATATGTATTATGTTAAAATATATATGCGATATATGTATTTATGTATCTTCAATAATGGAAGTTGTAAATGCCTTTATGGTGCTATTGTTTTTCCCTTTGAGGACTATACTAACAACACCTGTGATAATGTGTTTTTGCATTTTATTTGATTTGCTATGGAATTGTGTACTGAGATGGTATATAAATAAAGATGTAAAAAAAAAAGAATATCATGTGTGTGTTCACATATTCCCTGATAGAAGTCAATGGAGAAAAAAAAGGAGAAAAAAAAGGAGAAAAAAAACACAGAACTTTCACCTAAACCCAACGGCATATTCTCATTTCCCCAACATGAAAATATGAACATTTCACATTCCAATGTTCTGCACATAGCGGCATATGTTCTATTTATCCATAAATACATATATCTGATGGTATTTTGGTACAATATATATATATAGTACATCTAAAATACAAAAGCAATACAACTCAGCTCTAACACAGCGTTGCTTGTGTATAGTTGTAAATAAGCGGCAGGCAAAAGAGGAGAAAAATAGTAAGCAAAAGCAAAAACAAAGTATCTGTCACATAACTCCAGTCAGCGGTGGAAAAGAAACAGTGTCTTTAACAGCCTGCCCTGTTCAGAGCTCCTACCTTGAAGTAGTGGGATTTAAGGATTTTGACTATCACGGTACACAGAGCGGGCTCACCTCCCCAGAGTCCAGATGATCACTGGTTCCTCGGGAATGGCACAACTCCACCTCTAGGCTCCTTCCCCTATAAGCCAATGTGGTAGACCTTTAGGCTGAAACAATCCAATGTTGTCGGTATACTTGGTACATCTAGTCCGCTCCATTTGCTGTGCTCATCAATAAGCTCTTGCTTTGTGTGCCTGCTCACCTGACTGCTATGCACCAATAAAAGATAAGGGTAACCCAAAATTAAGTGGAGAAAACGCCAGGTGTATAGGGAATAGTGATGTCGCGAATTGTTCGCCGGCAAATAGTTCCCGGCGAACATAGCATGTTCACATTCGCTGCGGTGGGCGAACATATGCAATGTTCGATCCGCCCCCTATTCGTCATCATTGAGTAATACTTTGACCCTGTACCTCACAGTCAGCAGGCACATTCCAGCCAATCAGCAGCAGACCCTCCCTCCCAGACCCTCCTACCTCCTGGACAGCATCCATTTTAGATTCATTCGGAAGCTGTATTGTTAGTGAGAGGAGGAACAGTGTAGCTGCTGCTGATTTAGTAAGGAAATCTATAGCTAGGCTGGTGTATTCAGTGTCCACTACAGTCCTGAAGGACTCATCTGATCTCTGCTGTAAGGACAGCACCCCAAAAAGCCCTTTGCTTTTTTTTTTTTCCTGTGTAATCTAATTGCAGTTGCCTGCCTGCCAGCGTGTTTGTCAGGCTCACAGCGTATACTGTGCCCACTAGCCCAGTGCCACCACTCATATCTGGTGTAACAGTAGTGTAGATTTAAAAAAAAAACCACTTTTTTGACTGTGTTAAATAATAGCAGTCAGTTTCCTTCACACGTGTGCGTTTAAGTGCCTGCCTGCCAGGGCACAGTGTCACCCCAGTGCAATTCATATGTGGTGTAACAGTAGTGTAGATTTAAAAAAAAAAAAACTTTTTTGACTGTGTTAAATAATAGCAGTCAGTTTCCTTCACACGTGTGCGTTTAAGTGCCTGCCTGCCTGCCAGGGCACAGTGTCACCCCAGTGCAACTCATATATGGTGTAACAGTAGTGTAGATTTAAAAAAAAAAAAAAACACTTTTTTGACTGTGTTAAATAATAGCAGTCAGTTTCCTTCACACGTGTGCGTTTAAGTGCCTGCCTGCCAGGGCACAGTGTCACCCCAGTGCAACTCATATGTGGTGTAACAGTAGTGTAGATTTAAAAAAACAACACTTTTTTGACTGTGTTAAATAATAGCAGTCAGTTTCCTTCACACGTGTGCGTTTAAGTGCTTGCCTGCCAGGGCACAGTGTCACCCCAGTGCATCTCATACCTGGTATAACAGTAGTGTAGATGTAAAAAAAAAAAAACTTTTTTGACTGTGTTAAATAATAGCAGTCAGTTTCCTTCACACGTGTGCATTTAAGTGCCTGCCTGCCAGGGCACAGTGTCACCCCAGTGCAACTCATATCTGGTGTAACAGTAGTGTAGAATTAAAAAAAAAAACAACACTTTTTTGACTGTGTTAAATAATAGCAGTCAGTTTCCTTCACACGTGTGCGTTTAAGTGCCTGCCTGCCAGGGCACAGTGTCACCCCAGTGCAACTCATATCTGGTGTAACAGTAGTGTAGATTTAAAAAAAAAAACAACACTTTTTTGACTGTGTTAAATAATAGCAGTCAGTTTCCTTCACACGTGTGCGTTTAAGTGCCTGCCTGCCAGGGCACAGTGTCACCCCAGTGCAACTCATATCTGGTGTAACAGTAGTGTAGATTTAAAAAAAAAAAAAAAAACACTTTTTTGACTGTGTTAAATAATAGCAGTCAGTTTCCTTCACACGTGTGCGTTTAAGTGCCTGCCTGCCAGGGCACAGTGTCACCCCAGTGCAACTCATATCTGGTGTAACAGTAGTGTACATACCTGATGTTTTAAAGCACGTTATTCCAAACAATTTAGGAATGTTAGGTGATTTATGCCCTTTATGGATTAAAACCAGACTCTGCATCAACTATGTAGTTTTCCATGGGAGTTTTGCCATGGATCCCCCTCCGGCATGCCACAGTCCAGGTGTTAGTACCCTTGAAACAACTTTTCCATCACTATTGGGGCCAGAAAGAGTCCCTGTGGGTTTTAAAATTCGCCTGCCTATTGAAGTCTATGGCAGTTTGCCCGGTTCGCCCGTTCGCGTGTGTGGAATGTGTGGAAGTTCGCGTCTGCCATTCGCGAATGCAAAATTTTAGGTTTGCGACATCACTAATTGGGAAAACAATACGTAGCAAAAATCAAATAAACCGGCTGGATTCTCCATCTTAGTTTAAAAACGCTTTTATATATATACACACAGTCATGGCCCAAATATTGGCATCCTTGCATTTCTGTCACTTCGCCCAGAAAATTGTTGCAATTACAAATGTTTAGGCATTTTCATGTTTATTTCGTTTGTTTATATTGGTATGACACAAAAATGTGGAGAAGTAAAAGCCAAATCTGACACATTCAACGAAAAACTGCAAAAATGGACTGGACAAAATTATTGGCACCTTCTCAAAATTGTAAGAAATAATTGCATTCCAAGTTTGTGATGCTCCTGTAATTTGTAATTGAACTCACCTGTATCAATTAACAGATGCTTACAATATAGAAATCACACAGGCAACCAGTTAAAATGGTGAAAATTGGCTCAACCTTTCAGTTGTGTCTCTCTGTGTGCCACACTGAGCATTGTCTGAGGATTTGAGAATATTGTGAAAAAACATGGACAATCTCAAGGTTACAAGTCCATCTCCAGAGATCTTAATGTTCCTGTGTCCACTGTGCTCAACATTGTCAAGAAGGTTACAGTCCATGGCACTGTAGCTGTAGGACCCCACTGCTGACACAGAAACATAAAAAAGCCAGATTGGAGTTCGCCAAAACTTACCTGAGGAAGCCAAAATCCTTTTGGAAGAATGTGATGTGGATAGACAAAACAAAATTACAGCTATTTGTTAAACCCATTTTCTACTGTTTTCAGAAAAAGAAATGAGGCTTTTAAAGAAAATAATACAGTCCCTACAGTCAAACATGGTGGAGGTTCATTGATGTTTTGGGGTTGCTTTTCTGCTTCAGGCACTGGATGTCTTGACTGTGTGCGTGGCATTAAGAAATCTGAAGACTACAAAATAATTCTGTGGTGCAATGTAGGGCCCTGTGTCAGAAAGCTGGGTCTCCTTCAGAGGTCATGGGTCTTACAGCAGGACACTGATCAAAAGCACACGTCAAAAAGCCCCAAGAAATGTTTTAAGACAAAACGCTGGAGAGTACTGAACAGGAATGAGTCCAGATCTCAATCCCATAGAGCACCTGTGGAGAGATCTCAAAACAGTAGTTGGAAAAAGGAACCCTTCCAATATGAGAGACCTGGAGCAGTTGGTGAAGGAGATTGATTTCAGTTATTTTTTCCAAGGGTTGTGCTACCAAACATTAAATTAAGGGTGCCAATAATTTTGTCCAGTCTATTTTTGGAGTTTTGCGTGGAATGTGTCAAATTTGGCTTTTTTTTTCTCCACCTTTTTATGTCATACCAATACAAAAAAAAAAATAAACATGAGAATGCCTAAACATTTGTAATTGCAACAATTTTCTGGGCGAAGTGGTGCATTATCTGACATAAATGCAGGGGTGCCAATATTTTGCCTATGACTGTGTGTGTGTATGTGTATATACTGTATGTATATATATATATATATATATATATATATATACATATGATTATATATAGGTATAGATATATACAGATAAATACATAGTTAAAAATTTTATTAAAAATGAATATTGCATAAATATGCTTTTACATGTTTTCATCTACTTAATGGCAAAGATCTCCAATGCACTTATATATATATGTCTATATATGTATATATATATATGTATTTATGTGTTTATATATGTCTATAAATACATATATACACATATAAATACAAATGTACATATATATATATATATATATATATATATATATATGTGTATAAATATATATTTATATATATATATATATATTTATTTACAGCTAGATTACGAGTTATGCATGCTATAGGGAAATTAACGAACGCAACAAAAGTTGTGTTATTTAACCCTCTATAGTGCAGCCATTACAAGTTTTGAAACTGCTGGCTTGAGCGTGCGATATGGTGTTTTAAATCTCCATACCACACAAAATCTAAGCACTGTTTTGACGTGCCCGTGCACGCTTTCCCCCATAGACATCAATGGGGACAGCGGGTCAGAAAAAAGTCTAACACCTGCGATAGTGGAATGAAAAGCTCCGTAATGCAGCCCCATTGATGTCTATGGGGGGGAAAAACTAACGTTTAAACCTAACACCCTAATATAAACCTCACGTCTAAACACCCCTAATCTGCCCCCACCAACATCGCCGACACCTACATACAGTTATTAACCCCTAATCTGCCGCTCCCGATATCGCTGCCACATAAATAAATCTATTAACCCCTAATCTCCCGCTCCTGATATCGCCGCCACTATACTAAAGTTATTAACCCCTATTCCCCTGAACCCCAACATCGCCCACACTATAATAAATCTATTAACCCCTAGTCTACCGCTCCCCGACATCACCACAACTAAATAAAGCTATTAACCCCTAAACCTCTGATCTCCCACATCACTACCACTAAATAAACCTATTAACCCCTAAACTGCCAGCCCCCCACATCGCAACAACCTAAATTAAACTATATTAACCCCTAAACCTAACCCTAACGCAACCCTAAGCCTAACCCTAAACCTGACCGTAACCCTAACACCCCCTAACTTTTAACAATTAAAATTTAGCTAAATTAAACTTACAGTTATTAACTAAATAATTCCTATTTAAAATTAATTACATACTTACCTGTGAAATAAGACCTAAGCTAGCTACAATATATTGTAACTAGCTTAGGTTTTATTTTTATTTCACAGGTAAGTTGGTATTTATTTAACTAGGTAGACTAGTTAGTAAATAGTTATTAACTATTAACTAACTACCTAGTTAAAATAAATACAAACTTACCTGTGAAATAAAACCTAACCTGCCTTACACTAAAACCTAACATTACAAAAAATAAAAAACACTAAAATTACAAAAAATAAAAAAACTACCATTACAAAAAATAAAAAACCTACCATTACAAAAAATAACAAACAAAATCATACAAAACAATAAAAATTATTCCTATTCTAATACCCTTTAAAAAAAAAACAAATTAAAAACCCCTAATCTATAATAAACTACCAAGGGCCCTTAAAAGGGCCTTTTGAGGGCCCTTAAAAGGGCCTTTTGTAGGGGATTGCCCTAAAGTTAACAGCTCTTTTGCTACAAAACAAAACAAACACCCCCTAACAGTATACAAACCCCCACCCCCCAAACCCACAAAATAAAAATAAAGTAAAACCTAATCTACCCATTGCCCTGAAAAGGGCATTTAGCTCTTTTGCTGCCCAAGCCCTAATTTAAAAATAAAAACCTAACCAAAATGAAAAAAAAATACATTACACAAAGTAACACCAAATTATCAAAAATAATAAAAATTACTCCTATCCTAATACCCATTAAAAAAAAACACCCCAAAATAAAAAAAACCTAATCTAGAATAAAACAAACCAATAGCCCTTAAAAGGGCCTTTGTAGGACATTGCCCTAAATTAAACAACTCTTTTACCTGAAAAAAAAGACAAATTCCCACTAACATTACAATCCCCCAATCCCACAAAATAAAAAAAACTATCTAAAAAAAAAAAGGGCATTTGTATGGGCATTGCCCTTAAAAGGGTATTTAGCTCTTTTGCTGCCCAAACCCTAATCTAAAAAAAAAACACACCCAAAAAACCCATAAAATAAACCTAACACTAACCCCCGACGATCCACTTACAGTTTTTGAAGTCCCGCTTGAACAATCTTCATCCAGGCGGCGAGAAGTCTTCATCCAGACAGCCTCTTCTATCTTCATCCAGGCGGCAATGTCCTCATCCAGGCGGCGAGAAGTCTTCATCCAGACGGCCTCTTCTATATTCATCCAGGTGACATCTTCTATCTTGATCCCGGCGGCGCAGAGCGGGTCCATCCTGAAGAGATCCGGCGCGGAGCATCCTCTTCATACGGTCGCCGCCGTACACTGAATCTTCAACGCAAGGTAAGCGATTCAAGATGGCGTCCCTTGCATTCCTATTGGCTGAAAATTTTGAATCAGCCAACAGGAATTTTAGCTGCTAAAATCCTATTGGCTGTTCAAATAAGCCAATAGGATTTAAGCAGCTCTCATTTTATTGGATGATTCATCGGTTTAGGGGTTAATGAGTAGTTTATGGGTGTTTAGTGTACTTTGTGACAATTTAGTTATGAGTTTTATGTAACAGATTTGTAGCGTAAAACTCATAACTACTGCTCTCAGATGGATCTTGTCGTTTTAGGCTGGAACACAGGTTTTTTAGCCTCACCGCAAAACTCATAATGGCTGCGCTATGGAAGTCCCATGAAAAAACTTAATTTTTACGTGTGCGGGACTGACGTTGCGGTACAGGCTAAAAGGCTTGTGGTACAGCTATACCGACAAGACTTGTGTTGTTTTAACTCTGAAATGGCAATTTTTTTAGCGTTAAAACACGAACGCACAACTCATAATGTAGGTGATAGTTAGATATGTATATTTATGTATCTCAAGTCAGAATACAACCGCTCAAGCTTACGTGCCCCATGGAAATATGGTGTCGCAGAGCGATGATGTCATCAACAGCTGAGCGTAGCACAGCCCCCAGTAAGATGCAAGGTGCAAAGCCTGAAAGAAGCAGGAACCAACCGCTAATAACAGTACAAGCAAGGAAAAGGCTGCACAACGGATCCAAATGAAAACATTGGTTTAATTGTGGAAATCAAACCTAGAAAGAGATGGACAGGTGGGTAGTCTGATGCGTTTCACACCTCCTAGTGGCGCTTCATCAAAGACTCAATTACAGTGTACAATATCCATCTTTAAATAGGGCTACAATTGCCCACACATTTGCCAATACATAATATCCTTAAAGGTACATACAGACAGCTTTAAAAACAAAAGATAATACACATAATCAACAGTATTATTATACCAGATTCTCACATTATATGTTGCAAAAGAACAAATTTAAACATACTTATCTCGGAGCCTAATGAGCTGTAATTATGCTTGTACTGTTATTAGCGGTTGGTTCCCGCTTCCTTCGGCTTTGCATCTTGCATCTTACTGGGGGCTGTGTTACGCTCAACTGATGATGATGTCATCACTCTGCAACACTGCATTTCCATGGGGTACATAAGCTTGAGCGGTTGTATCCTGACTTGTACTACATTGAACCTCTAACAGCCTGTCTCGCTTTACGGTCACTACACAGATGAATTTGAGCATTCAGTGAGGACAGCAAACGTATGAGAACCGTCCTAGACACTTCGGATCTGTAAGTGCCTTTGTATTTTTTACTCTATTTGAGGATGCTGTTTTGCTAAATTTAAGGCAGACATTGAGGATCCTTTATCATGGAAAGGAAAGTCTGCAATAAATAACTTTAATGCACTAAAGAGACACTGATCACTGATATTTGGGGACATATTGTTCAATTAACATTGTTTGACCACAGGGTGTTGCTTTTATTTTTGTTTAATTACACAGCCAAACAGTTTAATAGAATGTGTTAAAGAATTATATAACTTTAAACTACTAATTTTGCAAGCAAATTAACGGGTCCCTTTCCTGTAAGGAATGACAGACATGGACATGGATAATGCAGTGTTATCCAGTTCATTGTATGACGCAGAAGCTAGAAAAGAGTTATTTAAATGGGTATTTTCCACTGGGAGAAATGAGGGTTTTATGGAACCTTTGTTCAAATCGTTTGAGAAATTGCTAACCTCAGATTTGAGACTAACATGGGATATTGAGGCCTTTGAACATAACATAGATCTAAATTGAGTACCCAGGGGTCTCAGATTAAATAAATATCCGACCTTTGAGGTTGATGACCACGAAATAATCACAGAGTGGAATGATGCTTTAACTGAATGCTCTATAAAGCTGATGAACATTTTGATTAAATACAAGCACGAACAGAGAATTAATTTAAAAGATCGCATCAGTGAAATTGAATTAGAGCTAAAGAAGTTTGAAGAACATGAGAAATTCCTAGAACATAAGAAAGTTATGCAGGAAGACATTGACAAGTTGGATAATATCCTGGCAGAAAGAAAAGGCACAAAGTTTAGTTGCGACAGGATGGATTATGAGTCCAACAAAGTGTATCCCTGGCCAATCTTCCAACAAGGGAATAAAGGCTACAGATTAAATAGAAGAAATAAGCCCAATAACAAGAAAGATGGGGACAAAGGGGCTGATTCGATTCCCAAACCTATTTTGAAAAATTATAAGAATAAAAAGAACAAAAAAGTGGTATTTTCATCCATGGAAGCAGAAACAACTGATCAAGAATCCTTAAAATCCTCAGAAGTTTCTTCTTTCTATCCTACTTCCTCTGTCTCCTCTGTTTCTTCCTTTTGTTCCCATTCTCTACAGGTCACATTGGCAGAGGACACTGAGGGTGAGGAACCAGTGGTTCGGCCAAAGGTTATATGAAAGGATCAGAAGGTCCCTTTAGGAGAATCAGGAGATCCAAAAGGAAAAACAACAAGAAAAAAGAAGGCATAACTAGCACTGGGACATTAGATCTTAGTGTTATTAATAGTTCCTTGTGTAGTTTAAGTACAGATCAGATCAATGTATTAAGTATAAATAAATTTGTTAGGAAATTTACCTTAAAAAGATTTTTTAGTCTTAATCCAGATTCACAACTAGGTGATAGTAATGTAGACTTGGTTACCAAGAAAGGCAGTGATTATGTTTCTTTTAAGGATGCTTGTGTTTTAAACACTTTAGTTGAATTAAATGTAAGCAGTGACAGTGTAAGCTTTGTTACAGAATACAAGACCTCACAAACCGAAAAGGAGCAAATCGGATTTTTATCCCATCCAGCATAGAGGGCAAGCTTTGAGTCCTTTTCAAAAAAATGTTGAGAGAAAAAAAATGTTGAGAGACAGTTTATGCAGCTGGCTGATAAGGTTGGTGAGTGAAACTTAAAGAAACATACCTCCAATCTAACTCCCTCAGAGAGGGTGGTGTTGGACCTCTTGCAGAATAATAATGATATTGTAATTAGAATCTCCAACAAGGGAGGCAACATCGTGGTGATGAACAAAGTAGATTATTTTGCAGAGGCACAACACCAGTTACAGGATACAAATGTTTATAAGCGATTGGCAGGAAATCCCAAAAATATTTTAAGAAGAGAACTGTTGAGCCCGTTGGATGATGGGGTAGGATTAAATATATTTAGTGAGGATGACACACGGCATCTGGTTCCTGACCACCCAGTTGTGCCCCTCTTTCATTACTTACCTAAGATCCACAAGGATCCTGTGAATCCCCCGGGTAGGCCTATAGTCTCAGGCATTGGCTCCCTTTGGAGCCAAGGTCCGAATGGATGGATGATATTCTTCAGCCTTTAGTTAAGGGCTTATATTCCTACTTGAGGGATTCACATCATTTGTTGGAGTGCCTCAACAAAGTAACATGGAGAGAGGGGTACACCTCGGTGGTGGCTGATATTGTGTCTTTGTACACGGTTATCCCTCATGCCATGGGCATCTCAGCAGTTAAGTATTTTCTCACTAAGTTTACGAGTTTTTGTACTTGCATTATCACTTTTATATGCACAGCATTGGAGTTCCTCCTCATGCACATTTTTTTCCTATTTGATGATTACTTTTATTTGCAGTGCTGTGGCACTGCTATGGGGGCAAAGTATGCCCCATCTTTTGCAAACCTTTATGTTGGTTTTGGGGAACTTAATTATATCTTTGACACTCGTAATTCCTTTTTAAGTGATACTCATCTCTACAGGAGGTTCATTGACTATATCATTCTGATCATCGGTGGGCCTCTTGGGGAGGAGGGGTTTGAGAAATTTCTGACATATGTTAATAATAACGACATGAAACATAAATTTGTGGGAATTTACAGTAACCTGGGGGTTGACTTCCTGAATGTGGCACTGGAGGGTGACGTGGAGAAGAATGTGATTATTTCACGAACATTTAGAAAGCCTAGTGCAGGCAATACGATATTACATGCAAAGTCATGTCATCCACGTCACCTTATCCATGCCATACCCATGGGTCAACTCATTAGACTCAGGAGGAACACCAAGAATACTGATGTATATATGGAGCAGTCTCTAGAATTATGTAAAAGGCTAGAGGCAAGGGGGTATGACCCTGAATTATACCGCGAGAATAGAGATTGGTCAGCTACATGAACCCACACATCATGCTAAACCCAACAGTAAAGGGGTACTGCATGGGGATATATTATTCACAACTGAGAACACTAAACAATTCCAAGAGTATTGAAAAATAATTTGCCCATATTATCTGGTGATGATATATTAAAGGAAACAATAGGGTCATGAAATAAGAGGACCTGGCTAAACAAAATAGGCAACTTCAAATGTAGAGGCAGGGGTTGCCTCACTTGTGGTATGATAGATACCAGTAGAGACTTTAAATAATCAGTAGACAAATGTGTATATAGTATTGACTTTTATGGAGTGTTTGATTTGCCACGACCAGTATGTTGGTAAAAAGACGAGATAAATGGGCACGAGAGCACGTGAACATTTTAATGACGTTAAGAATTTTAACAAAGACTGTGACTCAACACTTCAACAGTGTGCATTTTACCAATGTGGGTAATTTCTCTATTAAAGCCATAGACTTAGCCAAGATGCCAGTCAGAGGAGGTAATAAGTTTAAGATTTTAGACATAAAAAGAACTTTATTGGATTTTCAAATTTTAAAAAAAAAAGAGTCCCACTTGGCCTAAATAAAGAATGGGACATTAGCTACTTTGTGTAGATCAATCGCTTTAGTAGACTAGGGTAATATGATCTTCAAGCTTTATTCATTATATATTACTTCTTAGGAGTATGTGTTTTCACACTAACTTTTATGGAAAGATATAATGAAGAAACCACTTTTATCTTTTTATTTAAAAGTATGTTGTGTAGATGTCACATGTAGTCTATAAGTAAGTAACATGACAAGTGTTAGTGCTCTAACAGAGTCAGCTAAATGTACAATTGCCCATCTAATTTAACCTTAAATTGTTTGGGGTACTTGGAGTTGGATACTTGCTTCTACTATAAAAGAATATTGCAATTTAGTAATTTAATGTAAAAAAGACCCATTATTATAATATGTAAAATGTCTTCCAGTGTGTAATATAATTACAGCTCATTAGGCTCCAAGATAAGTATGTTTAAATTTGTTCTTTTGCGACATATAATGTGAGAATCTAGCATAATAATACTGTTGATTATGTGTATTATCTTTTGTCTTTAAAGCTGTCTGTATGTACCTTTAAGGATGTTATGTATTGGCATGTGTTGGCAATTGTAGCCCTATTTAAAGATGGATATTGTACACTGTAATCGAGTCTTTGTTGAAGCGCCACTAGGGGGCGCGAAACGCGTCAGACTACCCACCTGTCCATGTCTGTCTAGGTTTGATTTCCACAATTAAACCTGTATTTTCATTTGGATCCATTGTGCAGCCTTTTCCTTGCTTATATTTATGTATCTCAATGTTAAAGTGAAAGTAAATCCTAGCGTTTTACATACGCTAGGATTGACTTTTGAAACAAATAAAGGGGACTTTCATTCAGGAAGTATAAGATACTTCATGTAGAAAGCTCCTTTATTTGTTTCAACCGATCGCTGTTTTTAGCTGCTACAGCAGCCCACGGCTAAAAAATGTTTTTGCTAAGAGGTGACGTTTTTTCACCTCTTAGCCAATAGCCGTGCGGTAAATCTGGCGTGATGCCCATGGGAGCCGGATTTACCGCACAGCTATTGGCTTAGAGGTGAAAACGTCAGCTCTTAGCAAAAAAATTTTTTAGCCGTGGGCTGCTGTAGCAGCTAAAAACGGCGATCGGTTAAAACAAATAAAGGAGCTTTCTACATTAAGTATTTTATACTTCATGAATGAAAGTCCCCTTTATTTGTTTCAAAAGTCAATCCCAGCATTTGTAAAATGCTAGAATTTACTTTCACTTTAAAGTCCTTTGCATGCCTTTTTTTCTAACATCTGAGACCTCATATCTTTGAGCCCTTATAACTTTTTTGTGCAATATTTATTTTGAATGATTTTTATTAGATAGTGGTATTATGAGTGTAACTATACTTTATTGTGTATTTGTTTATGTGTTTTGTGCAACTTTTATGTTTCACAAATCAGTTAACCAGAGCTCTGAAGTCACAGTAATCATTCTAATCAAGATCGCTTGAGCACAATCGCATATACTTTCAACTTGTAATGCAAGCGGTAAGCCCGACAAGCGCCAACCCTCACGATAATCTTCTTATGGCTCAGGTGCAAAAGTTTGCCCTCCACTCGTAATCTAGAGCTTAATGGCCTTAGGGTTTGACCACAATTCTGCCTTCTGATTCTGTCTCTATGTGTTCTCCGACCAATTGCTTCATACCTGACCACTGTCTTTGGATTTCATTTGTATTGTGTTCTTTGACAGGCTTTTTATGACCCTTACCTTTCTCACTAGGACTTTTTTTTTTTTCTCTGAGTCCCTACCTGAACAAACATTTGCTTTGAGCAATACAGTATAAATGGACCACAAGGAACCCTGCTAAGGTGTTCTATTGAGATTAATTTCTTCAGAATTCCAATGCATTTTTATCTTTTCTACAAGCAGTCTACAAGCCAAGAAAAACTGATGTTGCTGAACCTTACTTGTGGTTCTCTGTCATGGTTCATAGTCATGTTATGCTGTGTAATCTTAAAAATTAAATTGCTAATCAGTGCAGAATCCATTGAAGCCTTTTTCACCCTTTATTTTAAGTTGTATGCTCATCATATTTAGAGATGTATAGAAAGGAGCAAAGCTCAGGAGGCCAATTAGCGTCTGAACAACCTTTTCCAATTTAAAAAAAAAAAAATGTTCTTGTGGGTAACAGCTCTAGTGAGCACAGTGCGATTTATTTGTTGTCCAGTCTATAATCTCACATGACTATATGACATTTTCAGTCTGGAAGCTGACCCATGTTCTGAGGTGGGGTATTATAACGTGTCCAACAAAATATGGCCTCAGGGTGTGCCCCACCAACAGCACAAAAAGGGGGTCAAAATTCATATAATCTAGGTCAATCCAGATTAAAGTCACAGCAAAAGGGAAAACCAAATGTCGGGTCAATTAAGAAAAAGGATCAAGCTCAAAGAAATAAGAGCAAAGGCAGGAGACAATAGCAGATCAAACTAGCTCAGAAATAGAATATCAGTAACCAGCAGGCATTAAGGATACAAAGGGAAGTTCAGAATCAGGCAAAAGTTCAGCAGTGGTAATCAGAAAGTAGTATAAAGCACAATGAGGTGCACTAAAGGGACAGTCTACATCAGAATGTGTATTGTTTAAAAATATAGATAATCCCTTTATTACCCATTCCCCAACGTTGCATAACCAACCCATTTATAATAATATATGTTTTACCTCTGTGATTACCTTGTATCTGAGCCTTTGCAGACTGCCCCCTTATCTCAGTGCTTTTGACAGACATGCAGTTTAGCCAATCAGTGCAGACTTCTAAATAACTCCAGGGGAGTGAGCATAATGCTATCTATATGACACGCATGAGCTAGTACTGTCTAACTGTGAAAAACTTTCAAAATGCTCTGAGCTAAGAGGCGGTTTTCAACAGTTTAGAAATCAGTTTGAGCCTAGCTAGGTTTAGCTTTTCAAAAATACCACCAAGGGAACAAAGCATATTTGATGATAAAAGTAAATTTGAAAGTTGTTTATAATTGCATGCCCTATCTGAATCATGAAAGTTTAATTTTGACTAGACTGTCCCTTAAGCACATTTTTACATGTACGCCAAAGCTTAGGAAACTATGTCTTATCTAATGTATAAAGGAGTAAGTACACATCATGACTGATGTCAATCTCATTGCAAAAGTTACATAAAGCATCACATGAAATTACATAGATGGCAAAAGACAACTGGCCTAATGATCTATAGCATCTATAGAGCATTTGAAGTTTCCAAGATCATTCTGAAACATTAAAATGCCTCTTACCTTCTTTGCTTTGTGAATTTTGGCTCTTGTAAACTTTTGAGGAATAATCTTCTTTGTCTTGTTCTGTTTTTGCCCACAGCTGTAATGCTCGTGGGATAATCCACTATCAGACCGAACTCGGCCAGTAGTCTTCTTATCCCGGCATCGAGCCAGAATGATAGGGAATATCCCAGAGCAGAGAAAGTTTGCAAGATGAGGTAAGCGGCACTCACCACAGGCAGGATAGTCTTCGGCGGCAACAGGCAGGGAATCAGAGAAAGGAAGTTCAGGGGTAAACCACAAGAAGGGTCAGGCAGGCAGGCAGGGTTTTGCAACGGTAAAGTAGTCCAAAGGTAATCACTAGAATGGTCAGGCAGGCATGGTTTGGCAACAGTAAAGCAGTCCAAGGATAAACCACTAGAATGGTAAGGCAGGCAGGGTTTGGCAATGGTAAAGCAGTCCAAGAGTAAACCACTAGAATGGTCAGGCAGGCAGGGTTTGGCAACAGAGAGGTAATCCAGAAAATAGGGATTAATCAAGCAAAGTGGCCAGACAAGCAGAGTTCAGCAGCATTATGTCAATCCAGCAATTTAGGGGTTAACAGGCAGAGTGGTCAGTAAAGCAGAGTTCAGCAGCAGTATAGCAATCCAGCAATTTATGGGTTAACAGGCAGAGTAGTCAGACAAGCAGAGTTCAGCAGCAGTATATCAGTCCAGCAATTCAGGGGTTAACAGGCAGAGTAGTCAGACAGACAGGGTTCAACAATAATAAAGCAATCCAGAGAATAACGATCTATCACTCCCAGGTGCACACAAAGTAACACCTATACTTGGGCAGTGATAGATCGTTCTGAGCAACTTACATAGGCGTAGGATTTGCGCCACAGGTATCCGGACCAGCATCAGAGAGAGAAGCGTGCGGTGATGACGTCAGCACTGCACGCATCTGGACCTGACACAGCCCCTGACAACAAGCAGGAAAGGAGTCGCTGCATCCCTAGCAACAGCTAGAGCGGCCCGGCGGGACATAGCCCCCCTCTCAGGGGTTCCCTCCGGGAACCAGAGTCGGCTTCAAAGGATGAGCTTCCATGAGACCAACGATGGAGCATGTACGTCACGGGCAGGAACCCAAGAACAATCCGCCACAGAATAACCCTTCCAATGTACAAGATACTGTAGTTGTCTGCACCTGTATCTGGAGTCCAGGATCTTAGCAACCTCATATTCAGGGTCACCATGGACTAGGAGTAGAGGAGGAGGAGCTCTCAGTCATGTATATCTATTCCTCATGTAAGACTTGAGTAGAGAGATGTGGAAGACTGGGTGTATGAGTAGGGTTTTGGGCAAGGCAACTTTGTAGGCAACAGGAGACAGTCTTTTCAGGACTTTGTAAGGACTGATAAACCTAGGCCCTAGTTTGTGATAGGGTTGACGTAGACGAATATGTTGAGTAGAGACCCAAACACGTTCACCTACCAAGATGGCACATACAGAGGCTCTATGATGATCAGCAAACTTCTTGTATCTAGAGACAGCTGAACGTAGCTGAGAGCGAATACATCGCCATTGAGTTCAGTAACGTGTCGGTCTGCAGCAGGAACCCCAGTGGACTGAGCAGAAAGAGGGAAGACACGAGGTTGATACCCTGCTGCAGCTTGAAATGGAGAACATAGTAGAGCAGAGTGTCAACAAGTGTTTCTTGCCAGCTTGTCTAGGGGCAGCAAGTCAGACCAATTGGCATGGATAGAATTTACAAAATCTCTAAGGTAGGCCTTGAGATCCTGGTTTACTCTCTCAGTTAGTCCATTGGTCTGAGGATGGTGCCAGAAGACAAGGAAACAGTGGTGGCAACAGCTAGAGCAGTGCGGCATGACAACAGCATTTTATAAGCAAAGAACACACTCTACATTAGAGTGATCCAAGAAGATACTCTCCTCCCACCTTAGGGATTTTTAAATCTTTACAAATTAAATTAATATTATATGAGTCCTATTCAAAGTACTTGCACTGCCCACCTCTAAGTTATGAATAGTTTGTTACCACAAAGTCCTCTGGTAATTAGGAAATTCCCTTTTGTGCAGTACACTGGCAGTTGGTGTTAAGGGGTGTTCCTGTGATGTGGCTGTGATTGTTTACCTGCACAAATGCCAAGCATTCAGACTTCTTATAGATTTTATGAAACCTGTGATTATGTATTATTGCTGTTGTTTGCAACTTTTTCAAAACTGATGAGTATTCCACAGTTTTTATTTTTTTTTATTTTCCTTTTTCAAGTTGTCCTTTGTATATATGTTAAAGTGGACCGTTATATCAATGGTTCTATTTTCCATTTTAGTTTGTTTGTTTGTTCTATAAGGTTTTGTGGGTTTTTCATGATGCAACAGTGGAGCTTTCCTAAAAGCACCCCCTACAACCACTAGAACAACATTTGTGATCATCTGTGTGTACTTCATATTGAGATGATTCATTTTTTTGTTTTGAAAGCAACTACCCTAACCCTGATAACCACCTCAAATGTTTAACTTTTTCTTCATATCTGCCCCTTTTCATCAGCTTTCAAACAAGACTTTATGACACCCATCTTAAAGGACTTCTCCCTTTTCCTATAAACCTAACTAATACCATATATCCATAATTCCCAAACCCTTTGTTATTGAAAAAACTACAGGTTTAGCCAATCCCTGCCCTTCATGTCATTGGCAGATCTCTTACAATCTGATATCTATCCATTACACTTCACTTAATGAGCCCAGAAAAACAAAGTATCTATATGTATCCTCTTTAAATGATTATTATGACACATAGCTCAACCAGCAACCCCTAATTGACTTGTATTCCATGTTACAGCTCCTTGTTATTTCACATAATGCAAGCTTTTGTTTTTTCTTCACTCACACATTTTCCATTACATTACTGTTAACATAGCAATCTAATGTGACTTTCAGTACCATTTTCACTTTCTTTCCTATTGTCTGTTACAAGTTGCTGACACCCATTCTTGTTATTATTTCATAAACATTTCAAAAGACAGAGTTATTAAAACCTCCACAATTATAGAGCAGTGTGTAACTGTAAAACCACAACAATCATACAGACAGACCCTTTTGGAGTTTTACATAAATGTTCTGACTTTTTCCCCTCTTATATCTTGTCAGGGGGCCCTGTGTCTGATACTGGGCCCGTGGTCATATAGCTAAATATAAAGGGTAGTTTGGTTGCAGAGGTTTTGTGTCTGTTCTACGGTCTCATTGGACAAAACTGGACTGCTTAAAGGAACAGTATACACTTATTTTCATATAACTGCATGTAATAGACACTACTATAAAGAATAAGATGCACAGATACTGATATAAAAATTGAAAAGGTAGTTGGAAAGCCCACTGCAAGTGGGAAATAAGACGCTCCCCCTCCCCCTTCTTTTTCATATGAATAGACCCTACACAAACAGGAGCAAGCTGGAGAAGGTAGCTGACGGTATTCTCATAAATCTTTGGGGCTTGGTTAGGAGTCTGAAAATCAGAGCAATGTTATTTAAAAATAAGCAAAACCATACATTTAAAAAAAAACAAAAAAAAACTTTATGGGCTATATAAATAGATCATCTACAAAACATTTACGCAAGGAAAAAATTAGTGTATAATGTCCCTTTAAACATGGATTTATTGCTGTATAGCTAGCAGAAATTGGTTGCAGGGGCAATAACCTCAGCTCATCTCTGCTTCAACAGAAAATTGGCATAAAGAGGGTTCTGGAGCCATGTGTCTAATTATGAGTCTGTAAGCATAAAGACAATACAAGAGGCCATAGGTCTCAGATATTTTTAGAGAACCCAAGTCCTATGTATAATCTCATGAATAAAGGCCTTAAACTTAGTATATGTATATATATATATATATATATATATATATATATATATATATATATATATATATATATATACATATATACATACTGTATATATTAGAGAAAGATAAATATAGATGTATATATTGATATGGAGATGCATATAGAGAATATATAGATATTAATGTTTGTATATGTTTGTGTAGATATGTACATTTTTGCATAATGTATCATTAAATTGTAGGTATCTCCCTTAGCTGAAAATCACATTTGACTGGCTGACTGGATGGTGCAAAGTTGCACTTCTCAGTATTTTATATGCCGCCGAGTTGCAAAAGTATTTGACCTGCTTAATCACCATGGGG
Source organism: Bombina bombina (assembly GCF_027579735.1). Taxonomy (NCBI): domain Eukaryota; kingdom Metazoa; phylum Chordata; class Amphibia; order Anura; family Bombinatoridae; genus Bombina; species Bombina bombina. The sequence continues at coordinate 1,053,081,353 of NC_069501.1, read as the reverse complement.
AATTTATATTAAAACTTGTATGTATTTGCATGGTTTTATCATGTATATTTTGGAAAGAATTTGAAAATTCATATATAAACGTGACAAGTACAAAACGCTCACAAACTAAATAGAAAAATAAATAAAATAAAAATAGTTACCATTAAAAAAAAATCCACACATAGCTTGAAATCTGTGCTCATGACTACAACTCTCGAAATAGTGTTAGCGTCAGTAATTTCTGTATATACAGGGTGTACCTGCCTTATAGGGAGTAGGTAGGCGTGTAAGAGGAGGCATTAGTGGAGATTTGGAGAACACTTTGATCTTTTATATCCATGAATTGTTATATGAATTAATGATATTTATGTGTTCACTAGTCATTTCTGCTTTGCACAGTATTAACAGGGTACTTGATTTTGCAGCAAAGGCTCAGAGACACCAACATCATGTTATGAAACAACATACAACCCAGGTCAGACTAATGTGCCAAGCTGGCTACCAAACTGGATACAGAGCTATAAACCCTATTTTTAAAAACGCAAAGACATAGAAGTTAAAACCTGTAACTTATAACCAGGTTTATTAAAATACATATTAAATAAATGAATAAGTGATTCAGAAATAAAAGATATTAGATTGTGGATGTTGTTAAAGTTTTACTAAACTGAAGAACAAACAGTTTCCTTTAATATCCTCTGAATTTATTTTACTGATATTTCAGTCTTGCCCAACACAAACTAAAATTGTGTAACAAATTTGCAAGTATACTAAAGTAAAACACTGAACACTGAGTACAAGTGAAAAATAAGAGGTATTTTATTTATATATTTTAATAATATTGTAGACTGATTTTATAGGTATAGTTAGTGATTATGTTCAGTCGATACATGTAAGATGTATTTTATTTATGTATTTATTTATGTATTTATTTATTTTGTATGACAGAGATAACTTAGTAAGCAATACAGAAAAACTACCACTTTGCTTAAGTAGAATTGCAATAAACCCATTAGAAATACTAAAATCTGAAAAACACTTAATAGGTTTACTAAATATTTATATTGATTTAATTCGCATAAAATTATTTGTAACATTTATGATGTGTTTTTTTAGTTTGTTTTAAATATATAGCCAATTATATTTTCCTTTAATTACGTTTAGTTTATTTCTACGGTCTTTAAAGTCTTTAGTCGACTGATTTTCACCTAGAAAGGCAAGTAAAAAATGTCTAGTAAAAATAAATGTTTCATCAGTTTTAAAGAAACTATTTTTAATGTATCGTTTTTACATTGTATTGCTTGGTATTGTTGTTTTCATTTTCAATAAAATTGGTTATTTTGTCACAAGTGCAAAATATGTATCAAACTGCTTAGAAAAATACATTTAAATTATTTTTTTTTACAAACGCATGGGATGCATATCTGTCTGTTCTTTGTCTATCTATCTAATTATCTATCTATTTATCTCATCTATCTATATATGTATCATCTATCTTTCTATCTATCTATCTATCTATCTGTCTGTCTGTCTGTCTCTTTGTCTTTCTGTCTACCTATACTTTATTAAAAAATATTACATTTATAATATAATAATATAAATAAACCCTCTCCAATTTCCCAACTGTTTGTGGCAGGGGAATCTAATTATTTTTATATTATTGATATGTATAGTATATTAGATTAAAGAAAAGGGTAGTGTAAATAGAATCATCTTACACTTAAAACAGTTATTATTCCTACAAACAAACAAGTTATGTTTTTATGCAGAGATTTTTACTTTTTTGGGGAAAAAGTGTTTAATAATATGATCTATTTGAAATAAACATATAATTTGGGTTGGCGCACATATATGATCTTCAGTGTATGTAAATAAGAATGTTTGGCATTCAGTTTGTTACTAGAAGGACACAGTCCTGCACATTAATACAGTATTGTTTTTTTTTGGTTTTGTTATTTTGTTTTCTGGCTGGGAGGCTTCCTATATTCACATGGGGATGTTAGAATAGAAGCATTAAACCAAAAGCATTAAAGGAATCATCCAACTGATGTGCCTTTGTAGCAATAGCTCTTGAAGAGGTGACTCCATACATGGCCGTTGTCAGGTAAGCAGACCTGAAGCAAGACAGAAAGACAGGATGTTTGGAATGGCAGTAAAACACTAAAGCTAAATTTACAAGGTTTTGGGTGGACATCAATCCTTTATTCTTAATACAGGCATAGCTTAGTGCACAAGCACTGGCCATACCCAGTAATTATTCTAAATTACTAATAGCACCAAGTTTACAATAATATTTTATAGGATTTTGATATCGAATACTGCTATATGTGTTGTATCCTGCACATGTCTTTAGGTAGCTTCTCTTAATATGTAGGTTATAAAGGCTATGTTTTTCCACGTACATATTCACCATTAGGCTAAAATTAGAGATACGATTTAAAAATGGTTTAGAGGGTCGTTCATTTTAGCTGTTTCTGGAAATACCAAGTAGCAGTTCACATTCACTTAATAATATTTTTATAATTGAGTTATGTTATAGAAATTGTCATGGTGTGCTTGTCTCTTTTTAAAAAAAAGGATAAAGCGGTGAATGAAATTCAAATGTGGTTATTGTAAAATTACCCATTAATATCACCCACCACCCTCTAAAGCATATGGCATTGTAAGTAATCTATATTCAGCTTGGCACCAGGACACATGATCCATTGCATAACTGGAAATACTCGAACTATTTTAAATATAACAGGAAACCTATCTTAGACTTAACTTTATTCCAGTTGAAAACATTTAAATCACATTTTATTGCATCCAGTGCTCACTAATGCTGTGATAGCATAGTGATTCATCAAACAAGTACATATTCATTATTCAGTAATTAAAAAAATGTCTTTTATTAAAATGAATTTGAAACTTAAATAAAAAAAAGTATCTATGTTCCAAAGTCAGTAATGTTTTCTTCTGATTTTTGTCCACAACCATTTAATTTGTTCTAAATAGTTAAGTGCTGCTATAGCAACCATTTTACAGTGAAAGCCAAAGGAGTCTAATAGAATTTCTCCTACTCAGACCTGATTGCACCTTTTAAATCTCCATCTCTGTGGTTACTAAACACACTGTAAAAGAATTAAAAAGAATGTTTTGCAACTGTTATTTTCTTAAAATGTTCCCGAAAATGTGTTAAGCTCTGCTGGAACATTCCCTCTGTGATCCACTGTAGTTAAACTCATTACATTTTGTTGATCCTCATTAGAGATCATGGTTTAAGACTTTAATGACACAACACTGTGAATATCCACCTATTAATAACTCCCCATTCAACACTCCAGAGCTATGAATTATTGGATTAAAAAATTTGTGTGGCTGAAGCATTCTGACAAAGCAGCGAAAGATGTCCTAAAATGGTCACATTACACAAACACTATCACAGTTACACGTACCTGTATTATGTATACTCATTAATTAAAGTGTGTTTCAAATTCAGATTGAAGAAAAAAGAATGCAGTTTCCCATGCTTTATCATTTGAGGATTACACTTCCAGCCCTTCTATCCACAAACACTTGTCCTTGCTCAAACCCAAGCATATGCCTCTCACAGACTTTCATAGACTTTTACATACTTCCTTATATTGTTATACCCATCATGTAAGCATCCCCATATATCTAGGTACACACACTCACTAGACAGACAAAAACACATACACACACATAAATGTCTACATACATTTAAAATCACACTCTTATGGGCAGGCAATTTGCTGCATACGTCACACACAGAATGGGAAATATACTGAAATGCACACAAAGGTGATGAGGCACAACCACATTTTAATAAAGAAAATGTCTCTAATAACCCATACCCAGGCTACAACCACATTTTAATAAAGACAATGTCTCTAATACCCCATACCCAGGTTACAAACACATATTAATAAGACAATATCTCTAATAACCCATACCCAGGTTACAAACCCATATTAATAAGACAATGTCTCTAACCCAAACCCAGGCTACAAACCCATATTAATAAGACAATGTCTCTAATAACCCATACCCAGGCTACAAACACATATTAATAAGACAATGTCTCTAATAACCCATACCCAGGTTACAAACACATATTAATAAGACAATGTCTCTAACCCAAACCCAGGCTACAAACACATATTAATTAAGACAATGTATCTAATAACCCATACACAGGCTACAAACACATATTAATAAGACAATGTCTCTAGTAAACCCATACCCAGGCTACAAACATATATAAAAAAAGACAATCTCTCTAATAACCATACACAGGCTACAGAAACATATTAATAATGACAATGTCTCTAATAACCCATACCCAGGCTACAAACACAAATTAATAAGACAATGTCTATAATAAACCCAAACCCAGGCTACAAACACATATTAATAAAGACAAGGTCTCTAATAACCCAAACCCAGGCTACAAACACATATTAATAAAGACAATGTCTCTAATACCCCATACCCATGTTACAAACACTTATTAATAAGACAATGTCTCTAACCCAAACCCAGGCTACAAACACATATTAATTAAGACAATGTATCTAATAACCCATACACAGGCTACAAACACATATTAATAAGACAATATCTCTAATAACCCATACCCAGGTTACAAACACATATTAATAAGACAGTGTCTCTAAAAACCCAAACCCAGGCTACAAACACATATTAATTAAGACAATGTATCTAATAACCCATACACAGGCTACAAACACATATTAATAAGACAATGTCTCTAACCCAAACCCAGGCTACAAACACATATTAATTAAGACAATGTATCTAATAACCCATACACAGGCTACAAACACATTTTAATAAGATGATATCTCTAATAACCCATACCCAGGTTACAAACACATATTAATAACACAATGTCTCTAATAACCCAAACCCAGGCTACAAACACATATTAATTAAGACAATGTATCTAATAACCCATACACAGGCTACAAACACATATTAATAAGACAATGTCTCTAGTAAACCCATACCCATGCTACAAACACATATTAATAAAGACAATGTCTATAATAAACCCAAACCCAGGCTACAAACACATATTAATAAAGACAATGTCTCTAATAAACCCAAACCCAGGCTTCAAACACATATTAATAAAACTATTTCTCTAATAACCTATACCCAGGCCACAAACAAATATTAATAATGACTTGTCTCTAATAACCATACACAGGCTACAGAAACATATTAATAATGACAATGTCTATAATAACCCATACCCAGGCTACAAACACATATTAATAAAGACAATGTCTATAATAAACCCATAGCCAGGTTACAAACACATATTATAAAGACAATGTCTCTAGTAAACCCATACCCATACTAGAAACACATATTAATAATGACAATACCTCTAATAAACCCATACCCAGGCTACAAACACATATTAATAATGACAATGTCTCTAATAACCCATACCCAGGCTTCCCATGACATATTATTAATGACAATGTCTCTAGTGATCCATACCCAGGCTACAAACACATATTAGTAATGACAATGTCTATAATAAACCCATACCCAGGCTACAAACACATATTAATAATGACATGTCTCAAACCCATACCCAGGCTACAAACACATATTAATAAAGACAATGTCTCTAGTAAACCCATACCCATGCTAGAAACACATATTAATAATGACAATGCCTCTAATAAACCCATACCCAGGCTACAAACAGATATTAATAATGACAATGTCTCTAGTAACCCATACCCAGGTTACAAACACATATTAATAAAGATAATGGCCTCTAGTTATCAAGCTCTGTAAGGAGCTTGATGGACCCTGTTTCTGGCGAGTCTTCAGACTCGCCAGAAACAGCAGTTATGAAGCAGCGGTCACAAAGACTGTTGCTCCATAACTTGTCCACCTGCTCTGAGCAGGCGGACAGACATCGCCGGAAATCAACCCGATCGAGTACAATCAGGTTGATTGACACCCCCCTGCTGGCGGCCTATTGGCCGCAAGTCTGCAGGGGGCAGCATTGCACCAGCAGCTCTTGTAAGCTGCTGGTGCAATGCTGATTACGGCGAGAGTATTGCTCGGCGTATTCAGTGAGGTCTGTCGGACCTGATCCACACTGTCGGATCAGGTCCGACAGACCTTGATAACTTGGGGTCAGTGTCTCTAGTAAACCGTACTAAGGCTAAAATAATGACAATGTCTCTAATAAACCCATACCCAGGTTACAGGCACATATTAATAAAGATAATGTCTCTAGTAGCCAGAACCCAGGCTACAAACACATATTAATAATGACAATGTCTCTAATAAACCCATACCCAGGCTGCAAACACATATTAATAAAGACAATGTCTCTAATAAACTCATATCCAGGTTACAAACACATATTAATGAAGACAATGTCTCTAAAAACCCATACTCAGGCTATGATGCTATGACTACGGCGTGAAGCCGAAAAGCGTAAGCTTGCCTACCCTGAGGTGTTCATGCTCTCACTTTATTTGCCATTTGACCTCGCTGTTTTTATGTTACTTTTTCAATAAATGCTAAGTTTTACTTTTTGATACTGTTGAACACTCTTCCCTTGTTTTCTTTATTGGAAATGTCTCTAATAACCCATACCCAGGCTACAAACACATATTAATAAGACAATGTCTCTAATAACCCATACCCAGGCTACAAACACATATTAATAAGACAATGTCTCTAATAACCCATAACCAGGCTACAAACATATTAATAAAGACAATGTCTATAATAACCCATACCCAGGCTACAAACACATATTAATAAGACAATGTCTCTAATAACCCATACCCTGGCTACAAACATATTAATAAGACAATGTCTCTAATTAACCCAATATGCAGGCTACAAATACATACTAATAAAGACAGTGTCTTGAATAACCAATACCCAGACTACAAACACATATTAATAAGACAATGTCTCTAATGAACCCAATATGCAGGCTACAAATACATATTAAAAAGACAATGTCTCTAATAACCCATACTTAGACTACAAACAAATATTAATAAGACAATGTCTCTAATAACCTGTACCCAGGCTACAAACACATATTAATAAGACAATGTCTCTAATAACCCATACCTAGGCTACAAACACATATTAATAAGACAATGTCTCTAATAGACCCATACCCAGGCTACAAACACATATTAATTAAACAATGTCTCTAATAACCCATTCCCAGGCTACAAACACATATCAATAAGACAAAGTCTCTAATAAACGCATACCCAGGCTACAAACACATATTAATAAGAAAATGTCTTTAATTAACCCATACCCAGGCTACAAACATATTAATAATGACAATGTCTCTAATAACCCATACCCAGGCTTCCCATGACATATTAATAATGAAAATGTCTCTAGTAACCCATACCCAGGCTACAAACACATATTAATAATGACAATGTCTCTAATAACCCATACAAAGGCTACAAACACATAATAAAGACAATGTCTCTAATAAACCCATATCCAGGCTACAAACACATATTAATAAAGACAATGTATCTAATAAACCCATACTCAGGTTACAAACACATATTAATACAGACAATGTATCTAGTAACCCATACCCAGGCTACAAACACATATTAATAAAGACAATGTTTCTAATAAACCCATACCCAGGTTACAAACACATATTAATAAAGGTAATGTCTCTAGTAACCCGGACACAGGCTACAAACACATATTAATAATGACAATGTCTCTAATAACCCATAACCAGACTACAAACACATATTAATAAAGACAATGTCTCTAATAACCCATAACCAGACTACAAACACATATTAACAAAGACAATGTCTCTAATAAACCCATACCCAGGCTGCAAACACATATTAATAAACACAATCTTTCTAATAAACCCATACACAGGTTAAAAACACATATTAATAAAGGCAATGTCTCTAATAACCCATACCCAGGCTTCAAACACATAGTAATAAGACAGTATCTCTAAAAACCCATACCCAGGCTAACAATACATATTAATAAGACAATGTCTCTAATAACCCATACCCAGGCTACAAACACATATTAATAAGATAATGTATCTAATAACCCATACCCAGACTACAAAAACATATTAATAAGACAATGTCTCTAATAAACCCATACCCAGGCTACAAACATATTAATAAGACAATTACTCTAATAACCCATACCCAGGCTACAAACACATATTAATAATGACAATGTCTCTAGTAACCAATACCCAGGCTACAAACACATATTAATAATGGCAATGCCTTTAATAAAACCCTACCCAGGCTACAAACACATATTAATAATGACAATGTCTCTAATAACCCATACCAAGGCTTCCCATGACATATTATTAATGACAATGTCTCTAGTAACCCATACCCAGGATATAAACACATATTAATAATGACAATGTCTCAAACCCATACCCAGGCTACAAACACATATTAATAAAGACAATGTCTCTAGTAAACCCATACCCATGCTACAAACACATATTAATAATGACAATGCCTCTAATAAACCTATATCCAGGCTACAAACACATATTAATAATGACAATGTCTCTAGTAACCCATACCCAGGCTACAAACACATATTAATAATGACAATTTCTCTAATAAACCCATTCCTAGGCTACAAACACATATTTATAAGACAATATCTCTAGTAACCCATACCCAGACTACAAAAACATATTAATAAAGACAAAGTCTGTAATAAACCATACCCAGGCTACAAACACATTAATAAAAACAATGTCTCTAATAACCCATACCCAGGCTACAAACACACATTAATAAGACAATGTCTCTAATAACCTATACTCAGGCTACAAACACATATTAATAAGACAATGTCTCTAATAAACCCATACCCAGGTTACAAACACATATTAATAAAGATAATATCTCTAGTAAACCCATACCCATACAAACACATATTAATAAAGACAATGTCTCTAGTAAACCCATACCCATGCTACAAACACATATTAATAATGACAATGCCTCTAATAAACCTATATCCAGGCTACAAACACATATTAATAATGACAATGTCTCTAGTAACCCATACCCAGGCTACAAACACATATTAATAATGACAATTTCTCTAATAAACCCATTCCTAGGCTACAAACACATATTTATAAGACAATATCTCTAGTAACCCATACCCAGACTACAAAAACATATTAATAAAGACAAAGTCTGTAATAAACCATACCCAGGCTACAAACACATATTAATAAAAACAATGTCTCTAATAACCCATACCCAGGCTACAAACACACATTAATAAGACAATGTCTCTAATAACCTATACTCAGGCTACAAACACATATTAATAAGACAATGTCTCTAATAAACCCATACCCAGGTTACAAACACATATTAATAAAGATAATATCTCTAGTAACCCATACCCAGGCTACAAACAGATATTAATAAGACAATGTCTCTAATAACCCATACCCAGGCTACAAATACATATTAACAAAGACAATGTCTCTAATAAACCCATACCCAGGCTGCAAACACATATTAATAAACACAATCTTTCTAATAAACCCATACACAGGTTAAAAACACATATTAATAAAGGCAATGTCTCTAATAACCCATACCCAGGCTTCAAACACATAGTAATAAGACAGTATCTCTAAAAACCCATACCCAGGCTAACAATACATATTAATAAGACAATATCTCTAATAACCCATACCCAGGCTACAAACACATATTAATAAGATAATGTATCTAATAACCCATACCCAGACTACAAAAACATATTAATAAGACAATGTCTCTAATAAACCCATACCCAGGCTACAAACATATTAATAAGACAATTACTCTAATAACCCATACCCAGGCTACAAACACATATTAATAATGACAATGTCTCTAGTAACCAATACCCAGGCTACAAACACATATTAATAATGGCAATGCCTTTAATAAAACCCTACCCAGGCTACAAACACATATTAATAATGACAATGTCTCTAATAACCCATACCAAGGCTTCCCATGACATATTATTAATGACAATGTCTCTAGTAACCCATACCCAGGATATAAACACATATTAATAATGACAATGTCTCAAACCCATACCCAGGCTACAAACACATATTAATAAAGACAATGTCTCTAGTAAACCCATACCCATACAAACACATATTAATAAAGACAATGTCTCTAGTAAACCCATACCCATGCTACAAACACATATTAATAATGACAATGCCTCTAATAAACCTATATCCAGGCTACAAACACATATTAATAATGACAATGTCTCTAGTAACCCATACCCAGGCTACAAACACATATTAATAATGACAATTTCTCTAATAAACCCATTCCTAGGCTACAAACACATATTTATAAGACAATATCTCTAGTAACCCATACCCAGACTACAAAAACATATTAATAAAGACAAAGTCTGTAATAAACCATACCCAGGCTACAAACACATATTAATAAAAACAATGTCTCTAATAACCCATACCCAGGCTACAAACACACATTAATAAGACAATGTCTCTAATAACCTATACCCAGGCTACAAACACATATTAATAAGACAATGTCTCTAATAAACCCATACCCAGGTTACAAACACATATTAATAAAGATAATATCTCTAGTAACCCGTACCCAGGCTACAAACAGATATTAATAAGACAATGTCTCTAATAACCCATACCCAGGCTACAAACACATATTAATAAGACACTATCTCTAATAACCCCATACCCAGGCTACAAACACATATTAATAAGCCAATTTCTCTAATAACCCATACCCAGGCTACAAACACATATTAATAAGACAATGTGTCTAATAACCCATACCCATACTACAAACACATATTAATAAGATAATGACTCTAATAAACTGATACCCAAGCTACAAACATAATAATAAGACAATTACTCTAATAACCAATACCCAGGCTACAAACACATATTAATAATGACAATTTCTCTAATAAACCCATACCTAGGCTATAAACACATATTTATAAGACAATATATCTAGTAACCCATACCCAGACTACAAAAACATATTAATAAAGACAATGTCTGTAATAAACCATACCCAGGCTACAAACACATATTAATAAAAACAATGTCTCTAATAACCCATACAAAGGCTACAAACACACATTAATAAGACAATGTCTCTAATAACCTATACCCAGGCTACAAACTCATATTAATAAGATAATGTCACTAATAAACCCATACCCAGGTTACAAACACCTATTAATAAGACACTATCTCTAATAACCCCATACCCAGGCTACAAACACATATTAATAAGCTAATTTCTCTAATAACCCATACCCAGACTACAAACACATATTAATAAGACAATGTGTCTAATAACCCGTACCCATAATACAAACACATATTAATAAGATAATGACTCTAATAAACCCATACCCAAGCTACAAACATAATAATAAGACAATTACTCTAATAACCAATACCCAGGCTACAAACACATATTAATAATGACAATGTCTCTAGTAACCCATACCCAGGCTACAAATGCATATTAATAATGACAATGCCTCTAATAAACCCATACCAAGGCTACAAACACATATCAATAATGACAATGTCTCTAATAACCCATACCCAGGCTACAAACACTTATTAATAATGACAATGCCTCTAATAAACCCATACCCAGGCTACAAACACATATTAATAATGAAAATGTCTCTAATAACCCATACCCAGGCTTCCCATGACATATTATTAATGACAATGTCTCTAGTAACCCATACCCAGGCTACAAACACATATCAATAATGACAATGTCTCTAATAACCCATACCCAGGCTACAAACACTTATTTATAATGACAATGCCTCTAATAAACCCATACCCAGGCTACAAACACATATTAATAATGACAATGCCTCTAATAAACCCATAGCCAGGTTACAAACACATATTAATAAAGACAATGTCTCTAGTAAACCCATACCCATACTAGAAACACATATTAATAATGACAATACCTCTAATAAACCCATACCCAGGCTACAAACACATATTAATAAAGACAATGTCTATAATAAACCCATACCCAGGTTACAAACACATATTAATAAAGACAATGTCTCTAGTAAACCCATACCCATACTAGAAACACATATTAATAATGACAATACCTCTAATAAACCCATACCCAGGCTACAAACACATATTAATAAAGACAATGTCTATAATAAACCCATACCCAGGTTACAAACACATATTAATAAAGACAATGTCTCTAGTAAACCCATACCCATACTAGAAACACATATTAATAATGACAATACCTCTAATAAACCCATACCCAGGCTACAAACACATATTAATAATGACAATGTCTCTAATAACCCATACCCAAGCTTCCCATGACATATTATTAATGACAATGTCTCTAATAACCCATACCCAGGCTACAAACACATATTAATAATGACAATGTCTCTAATAAACCATACCCAGGCTACAAACACATATTAATAAGACAATGTCTCTAATAACCCATACCCAGACTACAAACACATATTAATAAAGACAATGTCTCTAATAACCCATACCCAGACTACAAACACATATTAATAAAGACAATGTCTCTAATAAACCATACCCAGGCTACAAACACATATTAATAAGACAATGTCTCTAATAACCCATACCGTAAAATAATATTATGCTAAATTATTCATATTTACACACAAACGTATAAGAATAGTATAGATTTTTCTAAACACAGAGCCAATTCCAATTATTTATTCATTCATAATCCAAATGTAAACACAGAATGCATTATCAGTAAGGACAGCCTTGTTTCATGCAGGTCCCTCATTTTATTCCTGAATTCTAAAGGAGAGAAATATCTAGAGCCTAGTGTCATCCCTACCCTGACAGATATGTCCAGTCTGTATTTTGATGCAGCTAATAATGTAGGGCCCCTCATCCCATTTAATAGCAGCAGCTCCTTAGTCGTTATACGTGATTTTTTTTTTTTTTGTCTGCACTTCCTACACAACAGCTGGTGGCAAATTATGGTAATTTTATAGAAGATATAAATGTTATAGAAGACATAAACACATGAAATCTTTCTTCAACCCATATTTAATTAATCAGTGAGTATGAGCGGATAATATAAGCTTTAGTGAATATGAGCTGATAAAATGAGCTTCAGTGAATATGAGCTTCTAATGGGTTAAAAAACCGGAGTGGGAATATTAATTACATTAAAAAAGACTGCAACAGCTATACTAAAATAACAATAATTTGTATTTGCTGCATAACAGCCAATTATTATTATTACTACTAGTAGTATTAGTAGAAGTAACAGTTGTAATAGTAACGTTGTATTAGTATTGTTATAACCATATTATTTAGCTTTAACGTCTCTAATAGAATACAATCTAAAAATGATTATTAAATGTATTGTTCTGCTGTTGCGAGATATATATTAAATGTATGTGTATTTATTGAAATTTACCATAAAGAATTCTTTACAACTGCTAAAAGGTTACCTAAAAGTCCCCTTTTGCAGAATTCAACAATATTTACAATTGATGTTGTTACACGTTTCATTTATATTTCCCCCTTTTAAAAAGGGGAAATATAATATTGTTTTTCTAGTACAAATGATTGTTCTTTGTTATATTAACATTAATACGTTTTATTCTAACTATAAAGAATGTGTTTGTCAGAACACAACATTTTATTGACTGATAAATAATGATAACATTATCACTAATATATAGATTTCCTATTATATTTTTAAAATGACTAAAATGAATTGTATTTATTAGAAATATATTGATTTGTATCACACTGTAAAAAACAACAATATTAATATTCATATCGTCCAAGAATGAACCTGCTATAAACTATAGAGAATCAGTTCGTAATATTCTAAAATTGCTGGAAAATCCTATCAGTCCAATAAATAAATTAACACTGCATCATTTGGTTGACTGTTTTATCAATAAATATTACAACACGTTCCCAGTTTGATAAAGTGGTTAGTATATAAGAAAGGTATTTATCAGAGTTGTATAAATGTTTGAAAATACAATAATGGCTAGTGATGTCAAGCTTTTGATATTCTGGGGTTGATGTTGTATTGGTAATACAAATATGTGTAGTAGTGGGGGTGAGAGTAGTTATAGCTTTAGCAGGGATCTCACTATGTGTATTCTAATATTGCTTATAGTTTTAGAAGTAATGGTAATTCGGTTAAACGGTCTAGGAATGATAGTAGTGAGAAGGTAGAAGAAATAAGTGATATCACTGGTGGCAATAGTAATGGTGGTTGAATTAATAGTAATTGTGTTGCTTTACTTCTCTCTATACAAATTGGGGAACATTTACTATTTCTACAAGTATGAACTGGATTGAGAGGTGTATTTATAGCGGTGCCAGATTGCAAAATTTCCAAATGTGTTATTTTCAATATCTTAATGGGTTGGAAGTTCATTTTTGCCAAAGATAGATTTGTGAGCAAGTCAGTCGACTTGTCAGGAAAGACAAAGAAGTCGTCTATCCAGAACCATTTTAGTGCATCTTGTGCAAAACGGATGAAATGATCCTTTAAGTGGGTTTTCAGCTTGCTAGATCTACTGAATATTAAGAGATTCCGGCATATTAAGGGTTCTGAACCTGACTATAAATATCCTCAGATGAGAGTTTAGTACCTTTCTCTATGACTTACAAGCATTATTTCAGTAATATATGAGACCTGTCTTCATTCGGTTGTATGAGATTGTTACAGCTTTCAGCATGTAGGACATGCAGTGTCAGCCTGGGCTCTGTCCTTTATTAACACTTCCGAACAGAAGGGGCTGCCAAGCGGTGCAGAGATCTGTGATTTATTAAGACAGTCAGAACTGCTCGGGGCTAAGGCAGCTCAGGAACCACTGGTTCACCTGGATTCAGTGTTCATATAAGATATTTATTCTACCCAGATAAAACTTTATCATTATTTGATTCCTTAGAAACCAACTTCCCCTTTAGTGACCACAGAGGACAGTGGGTTAGAGATGGGAGTCCTAGTACAACACCAACCACAGCATAGCAGCTACATATTGCTGAGTCTTACAACTCTGTTGTGTTATATTAGCATTCAAGCTCATTTCAGTTATTTTTCCAAGATAATGTTATTCCTTTTTTATATTAAAAAAAAAAACGAAAAGAAGAAATTGAAAGATAGACAGGCAAACCGACAGACATGCAGACAGATAGAAAGATAGATAGATGATTGATAGATAGATAGAAATATAGATAATATATAATAGACAGACTGATAAATAAACAGACAGACTAAGATAAATAAACACATATATTTTCCAAGATAATGGGATTCAAATTTTATATTAAAAAACGAAAAGAAGAAATTGATAGACAAACCGACAGTCATGCAGACAGACAGGCATGTAGACATATATATATATATATATATATATATATATATATATATATATATATATATATATATATATATATATATATACAGAAAGCAAGAAAGATAGATAGATAGATAGATAGATAGATAGATAATATATAATAGACAGACTGATAGACAGACAGACAGATATACAGATAAACACATACATATATATTTTCAAAGATAATGAGATTCAATATTCATATTAAAAAACGAAAATAAGACATTGATAGACAGACATGCATGCAGATAGACAGGCGTGTAGACAGAGAAATTGATATACAGAAAGATAGATAGGTGATGCATAAAACAAGGTGATGCATAAAACAAAATAGATAAACAAAATAGTGGTAATATGGCTAGAAGAAATTAGCTTAAAATATTTTTTTCAAGGCATGTATAACTTATATGACTGCATAACATGCTATATTCATGTACTTAC
>NC_069501.1:1052702884-1052712884 GCF_027579735.1 Bombina bombina | reverse complement strand
TATATATATAATTTATTTTTTTAATTTTAATTATTTATTAATTTTAAGGAAATTGCTACATACGAGCAGTTATTTTCCCTATAATTTTATATGACCACGCGAAACTCAATGGAAGAAAAACAAAAAGGTGCATTGTGAAAGGAGAAACTGTTTTCTTGGTGCAGACACATGAATTGACTGGCTGGGAAGAAGGGATTATTGTTTTATTTTTCTTTATCCCTTACTACAAATTCCACTCCCATGTTCCCCCCTCTGGAAAGTATTCCGGATGTGGCACATCAGCCCACCCCCTGAGATCTGGGATATATTAGCTTTCCTTGCTTGCCATTTCTGCCTTGTACTCCCCCATGTTAAAAAAAAAAAAAAAGCAGTATCCCTCTGTAATGATTCCCAACTTCTAAAGCAAATTGTGTTTGGCTGAAATAAATATAAAGGTGCATATATGTATTTGCCTGTACATCTAATGACATGAATTAGGGGTACAGGAGTGTAGAGAATCTTCTCAGCCTGATGTCTAGTTGTGTTTACAGCTGTCTGTCTGGGTGGGAGGAGCACTCTTGCAAAGTGAAGGTCAAGTTAGCATCCACCCTTATATGGCATGCATGGTCCTCCATATTCACCCTTTGTCACAACAAGGCTAAAGGGGAATTACTTTCGAAATTCTGGTAAACACTGATTTAGTTGTTAGCAGCAGCATCCTAGCTTTTGGCAATGGGACATCTTAATGATGGAGGTAACAATATTGAGAGGCAAAGGGTTTTGGGATGAAGGAGATCTTGTCCCCCTCTTTCGTTTGGAAAGCTCCAGACTTCAAACGAGATTTTTTTTTTCACCAAGCAGAAAACAGCACGTCTGACTTGGAGAGGATGGTAAACGTCATAAAGAGAAAAAAACACACAATTAATCCTAAAGTCCGAACTTTTCAAACAGAAACAAATGCAGAGCAATCGGTAAGGAGAATACACACAGCTATTGTTTGCACAGCAAATGCATCCTTCTCATATTCAAATCTGCTTTTTAGAGGCAAATTTGTGTAGCAATTGCAAGTTAAATACAAGAGCCAGCTGTTTGCACAGAGAGAATAAAGCAGCATTTCCCTAATCATCCCCTCCAATTATAATGATATTATTTTATCAATGAAGTCTGTTTTCTTTGCTGTAACAAGCATTTACTGTTTTAAGGGATTTGCTCAGGTTAAGCAAGTGATTTTTTGGACTAGGCCTATATGTTACAAGGGCCTGAGCTATATTATTTTTATTGTCGAATTCAGGCTTTGACTTTTGTATTTCTGGAGGATTTACTAATCAAGTTGCTGTTGGCTTGTTCAGATCTTTTTAGTTTTGTTTAAATGTCAATATTAAGGGTTTTTGTCATGGATGGGATTTTGGTCCCTTGACTGCTTTATGTGAATGGGCCTTCATTAGCAACATACAGGGACGGGTAAATACAGCATAATTGATGCTCAATATATCCCCTGCTATTCTGATTACATTGTGCATTAAGATTTCTTGCTAAGTAGCTGTAGACTGCAACTTCCACGTTTTTTGGCTTCTTGATTACATTTTAAAGTGACTAAGCATTAAACCTTTTGGGTTATCACTATAATTTGTGTAGCCAAAGAGTTAAACTTATATTGTTATAAATAACTGTGATTTTTGTCTATACCACAACGTTAGTGAATCGATGTTACCAGGATAACCACGAAAACTGCACTTAATATTTACAATCTATGTCTGGGTATGTGCAGTACTGCCAGATGTTCAAGGAGGTCTTGCGTTACAGTCCTTAGTTCTTGCCATTATATTGACCTAGGTTCCTATTGACTTACTATAAATGAAAGATAAGCCTTTGATAGCATTGTATGTGCTAAGATTATACAGTACCTTCTACCTTAGGCCTATTCATTTTCTTAGAAAACTCATGTTTGAGCTCTAACATAGCAAATTCCAATAGATTTATGATATAATTTAAAATATATATATTTTCTGTACTAATCCTTGTTTATTTATTAACAGTTTTTGCCTAAACACTATATATAGTTTTCGTCTTATATATTAAAATCCATCTTGTGATTTTCTACAGGGAATGGTAATAATTAATGATTACCTGATTACAATGTTTTAATTGCAATTCAGATGCACACTTTCTATATGGACATGGAATTATTTAGTCGTTTTGACACGGTTTGAGCAATGAATATTATCTACTTCCTTGTTGTATACGATCAATATCTGTGCACAAGTTTTATGTTGGCTCAATAAAACAAAACCCACTTCCTTAGTACACAATTGTAGACTATATAAGCAGATATATTGCTTTCCAGGTCCAGGCATATTGAAATTGCGGTTAAAAATATTATTTTTCTTTAGTCGATATTCTATATAGGTAATATAAATATTATAGAAAGTGTTACATATTGTCCAAAAATATTTGTAAACACTAGTATTTCCTTCTGTGAAAGTGAGTTAAATATTATAAATGTATACTATGTAAGAGATTGATACAAAATGTAAAAAAAAATATTTGGAATTGTGAAATTGCATTGCATATTCAGTAAAATATTGTTTGACCCGGCTAATTATAATGTGTCGTATGTAATTAAATATGTTTTGATGTACTAATATCTGATTATATACATGAAGACAACAGCAAAATGCAATACTATTAATAGAGTTACATTTTGTTAAAAAGAAAAAAAAAGGTAAAAAATTCATTAGAAATTCTGGAACGTTTCTACAAACAATGTTAATAAATGTAATTCTAAAAATAATGATAGTGAAAAAGTGAAACCTTTTAACTTCAGAGTATTAAGGAATGTTTACTATAGTAAGGATATCGATAGGTATAAGACACACACACACACACACACACATATATATATATATATATATATATATATATATATATATATATATATATATATAATACATATACTGTATATATCATTGTAACAAGAGTATTACAATGTGGGTAGTCAGAAAGAAGCTAGTTGATGATAAGATGAGGTTTTTAAATAAGTTTTAATATATCGGATAGATATATAAATAATTTTCTAGAAGTTTTATATGTGTGTGTAGCTATTATAAATATTAAGATATATAGATATATATATATAGATAGATAGATAGATAGATAGATAGATAGATAGATAGATAGGTAGATTAGGTAGATTAGGTAGATAGATAAGGTAGATATATAGATAGATAGATAGATAGATAGATAGATAGATTGATAGATAGATGATAGATAGATAGATATAGATTCGATAGATCGATAGAGATAGATAGATAGATAGATAGATAGATAGATGATAGATAGGATCTCTTAAGCTTGAGCTATGTTCTAGATAGATAGACGATAGATATGCAGACAGACAGACAGATAGATAGATAGATAGATATAGATTAGATAGATCGATAGAGATAGATAGATAGATAGATAGATAGATAGATAGATAGATAGATAGATGATAGATAGGATCTCTTACGCTTGAGCTATGTTCTAGATAGACAGACGATAGATATGCAGACAGACAGATAGATAGATAGATAGATAGATAGATAGATAGATAGATAGATAGATAGATAGATAGATATGCAGACGGACAGACCGACATATAGATAGATAGATAGATAGATAGATAGATAGATATAGATAAATATATATATTTTGGAAATTCGCCTTTTTTTGGATGTAAAAAACAATATGCTGAGATACCAGTATACAAAACAGAAAACAGCTGCAAGCCAACCTCTTTTTACAAGGGCTCGTTTCAATATAAATTCTTTTATTTTGTAGCTTTTTCTTTGTGTCACACAGTTTTAAAAGACCTGTTTGTTCTCAGATCTCACAAAATGTTTCCAGTAGAAAGTAAGAAAAGTATCAGTCACATGCAAAATTCGTCCTAACTGTAAAACCTAGAGAATTGATATAAGAGCTCAGTATCACTTAGTCTCTATCTATAGTGTGATCCATTTGCTTAAGAAGCACATTTAATTTAATTTAAATTATTTAATCCTTTGCCAGTTTTCATAGCAAAACAAAAGCGCTATATTATTTTTAATAGACTTCTACTGCTAGGAAGGAACTTTGACCAAGTGGAAAGCACATCTGACACTTATAAACTTTCCAGTGTTTAATAATTAGGGTATATTGGTGGTTTTTGGGAATAGCACCTTTCTGTCCATATTAAGTGTGTGAATCATTGCAGATTGCTGACATTCCCACCCTGAGTGCACTGAGCATTGCGTGTGGCTGGAGACCACATATTATCTTCTTTTATCTTTATTGAATCCATATGATTTTGAACTTGTAGCTGTGTTCTGGAAAGAACCAACTTTTTTTCTTTTTTCTTTAATAGTTCACATCATACACAGCAATTTTTTAGTAGCCTGGCCTGAATCCAAATAAATGCACCTATGCATATATCGGAATATTAATACATATAAATATATATTCGACTTGTGGCTGAAGCGGCGAATCATTTTTTACACCCTGTTGGTATTTACTAATCTTTGTTTATGACTGTGGTTTGCAGTTTTGAAGTTCCCAAGACTCGTGTATTGGAGGTAATTATATAGTGCTAAAATGGTTAGAGGAAATCTACTTAAAAGAATTTCGGATGCAGACGTCATAAAATTCCAGAATTGTTTGGTTTTAGAGTGATTAGTTAGAACAGATTCGCAAATATTTGCAAATACTTTTTTTTTTTCGCCTGAAGTCTTCAGCTGGTATTGCAAGGTCTTCTCACTTTACAGAAGTGCTTGTCTAGGCAGGGCAGGGGAGATTGAGTGCAATTTTCTGTTAAACAAGTTATCAGTGCTGTAAAATCATTGAACACTGGTCCCTATCACAAAAATCTGTATTGTTTTTTTTAAATTTGTTTTTATTTATTGTTGTGTCACACTCCAAACTCACCACTTACACTTCTGTTATAAGTTATTCAGGCACCCTGCCTGGCAATTATAGTATGTAATCTTCTCATATCCATCTTTAAAATCATATTTACTTAAAAATAAAATATATTTTAAGACTGTATCAAGATGTCCTCTTCTTGTGTTTGCAAGACTAATATCAACAAAAATGTAAAACCTATCAGAAATGTTTTAATCAGTCAATATATATTGTGAGATATATGTCGTATATATTTGTAGAAGAAAAACTAATATTTCTATAACAAATCTATTATATAGCACTATTTGAAGCAACATATTTATTTAACATTGGATAACATATTTATATTGAGCACAGACACATTTATGCAGAAATGAATTGATTAAACAAAGAAAACAGAAAAAATATATCGCATCATAAGATATAAGTGATGTAAAATCAAATTACATTCTATATCAAGCATATTATTTAGTATTATCACTTACTCAGACAAACAAGGGGATCTAATGTGAAATTAATATAGTTATTACTATTGACAGTAGTATTAACACACAGTGGTATTTTACTATACATTAAGTCACGAAATGCATATTGTATGCAAGTATTCTTAATATATTCTTATATGTAGGTGTCTATTTTTTTTGTATTATTTTTATTTTCAAAAATAAATTCTGCAATTTCTTGTTGATGCTTAAAAAATAGTGACAGCTGCTAAATTGCAAAGGTGAGAGAAATGTATGTTAAATTAACATTTGAATAATGTATCTGGTTATTCTGTTATCAGATTATTCGTCTTATTTGCAAGATTGATAGTGTTTGCATTTAAATCTTACAGCACTTAAGCCCGTGCATACAACATGTGATATGATATTGTAGATTATTTTTTTTCATATATGTTCTAGATTTTTGTTCAGTTGTATTTCTGCAAGTTGGGGGTTGGGAGACTAAAAGAAAATCCCAGACTGCAGCTCTATTCAGTGTTTATGATAGCCAGGAAATTGACATTGGTCAAATTCAAGTGCTCTGACTCCCCAGCTGTCTCTCTGCCAAACGTTGCTGTGAGCTAGCAAATCCTTTACTTTTAGCATGGTTTTAAATAAACAATGGGTCAGGCTTAAGTGATATGTGCTTAAAATGTGAGGTCCATGATTTTCACAGTAATTACTGGGAAAATATCAAGTGATACAAATTGTTGAATTCTTACAACATGAAGATAAGTCTGAAATGTGTATTATTTGAATTATTCTTTTGATCTCTTGAAAATATATGTTCATATAAATATATATATCTAAATATTATATATATATATATATATATATAGAGAGAGAGAGAGAGAGAGAGAGAGAGAGAGAGAGAGAGAGAGAGAGAGATAGATAAAGTTAGATATAGATAGATATACATACACATATATGTTTAGCTTCCCTCCCATTTGTGTTCGATATTTTTTATGTCTGAGATGTAATGGTTAGAGGTACTGCAAGAAATAACGACTACCATAAACAATAGCTTACGGTTATTAGTTTGTTTCAGATCCTTCAAAAGCCAAGTAAAATCACAGATGACATTTTAATTAATACCTACATGTTCCACGGTATTTTACATTTAAAACGCAACATGGCACTATGTATATATATATATATATATATATATATATATATATATATATATATATATATATATATATTTATATTATATATATATATATATATATATATATATATATATATATATATATATACACACACACACATAATTAATGTGTGTGAGCTCAAACAGAGCCCAATTATTTATATATAATATATAATATATACGTGGTCAAAATGCATACGTAAAAGCACAATAGAGTGTATTTTTTATATTGTTTAAATGTAATAGTTATAAACCAATTAGAAACTCGTTCAGAGTGTTTTAGATATTCATTTTTCGTAGTATCTGTAATATTAGTGAATAAATAGAATTGTAAATAATTATTTGTATTTATTTTGTTAAATTTATTTGACCATTCCTGAAATATTCAGACAATTTTCAACAATAAACTAATTAAGAATTCTCTATGTCGTCATATGTGGTAGATGTATAATTTTAAAATAATTTCTAATAAAAAAAAAGAACACCCCTAACAGTTATTATTTTACTATATATATGCCATATTATATTTAATTGTGAAATTTAATTTCAAGTGGCAATTTAGTTGGTAAAAATGATAAATTGACATTAACCCTCGAAGATCCACAGAGGCCTGCAGAACAATATTATAACTTTGTATATTCCAATATACAATCATAGTTTTTTGCTTAAAAAATGCATTATAGGGTACATATCGGTTGCAGGTATTTTTCATAAGGCAACTGTGATATGTTCTAGACTAAGGTGCTTTTACTTAAAAATAGTTACTAACTGATAATTGATATTAGAAAAAAAATGTAACCATAAAATGTAATAAAAATCAGGTTCAACAAGTTTAAAACATAATTATTTCCATCATTCTTTGTTCCACTTAAATTTTGTAAAATGAAGAAGTTAAAGTGCTAATACTTTAATAGCAAAACTTTGCTTTTGCAATGGTTTCATTTACTTTTATGTTAAGTAAAACTATATTTAAACAGGCTAAGTTCAAACCTTCCTAGTTATGTTTTCTAATACTAATTTGCTCAGTTAAAACACAGACAATAGAAAATTTCATTTTAACTTTCTGGTTTTTTTTTCCTGTTCTCTTTTTCCTGTTCAAAATCTTCTTGGTGGGCGATGTGATCATTAAAGCATAGCTTTTTTTATTTTAAGGCTGGCTTATCTCAAGCTTATACCTACATGGTACATCCATTGATTTATTTCATGAGTGACATAAAAAAAAATCTACAATGTGGCAATTAGTTATTGGAAGAAGCCTGTTAATTACTCTGATTCTTAGAATATCCCTCTGTATGTAACACCAATAATACACAGATGTGTAGGCTCTGCACCTAAGCTGGATTTTACAAATGTTTCAAGACATAATGACCCAAAACCTGTATTGCCCCCAGCAATTTCATTTGATCTCTATAGAAAAAGATTTGCAATGTGTCCCCCTCTATGTTGAAGCATTAGGTGGGAAAAATAAGAGTCGACCTATTTCTAGTGAGTGAAAATCCCCATGGCAGAATAAAAAAAAAAAAAGAAAAGCAGAGACCAAATTGCAAACTTCAAAAGCCCCCCCCCTTCCCTCCCCTCCACATTTTCCCTCCCAGCCACCCCTAAAATGATCCTAACACTGCTTTTTCTTCTCAATGCACACAAGGGGAGTGCCAAAAGAGAGGAAAAAAAGGAATACAAATCTGCAATTGATTTTCATAATGTTTCTGCGGTGTTTGAAAACCAATCGTTTTTGAACCTCTCTCTCATCTTACCTAAGTGAACCCCTCCTACGCATCTAAGTGCTCTCAACTGATATATGGCAATATCTAGTAGGGCATCACGTGCTCCTGGGGAGAGACTAAGACGGACAGCGCGTCATCCAGCCTTCCCAAATTTTTCCCCCTCTGCAGATCGCCTCCAAAACATCTATCTATAGAGCCAGAAAGGGAGAAAGATGTTTAACTCAGTCAACCTGAGCAACTTTTGTTCCCAATCGCGCAAAGAGAGGACTACTGAATTTGGAGACCGGACAGGCTGCACTTCTAACCTGTACCTCCCCAGCTGCACCTATTATGTTCCTGAATTCTCCACTGTGTCCTCATTCTTGCCCCAGGCCCCGTCTCGCCAAATCTCTTACCCTTATTCCACCAACCTTTCCCAACCAGTGCGGGAGGTATCTTATGGATTAGACCCCTCCAGTAAATGGCACCCTAGGAGCAACTACGCCTCCTGCTACCCTGCAGCAGAGGATCTGATGCACAGAGAGTGCCTCCCTCCTTCCTCTAGCATGACCGAAATGCTAATGAAAAACGAGAGCGTGTACAGCCACCACCATCACCACCACCATCACCACCACCCCAGCGCCAACCACCCATCCACTGGCTTCTATTCCAGCATGAGCAAAAACACTGTCCTTCCTCAGGGCTTTGACCGATTCTTTGATAATGCATATTGTGGTCCAGACACCCAGGCTGAGGACTGTGTCCCCAAGAGCGACAGCAAGCTGGATACTGACCCCCAAAGCAGTGCTCTCTCAACGGATCAAGGGCTAGACCCTGAGGATGAAGAGGAGAACACCAACCCGGGCTCATCAGCCTCATCCTCCTCGGTCACTAATAAGGAAGGAAGCAAAGGCACTAACTCCAGTAGGTAGTTGTGTTAAAAATATCCTTGGAAAAAAAGCAAAAAAAACTAGGCAAAGGGAGGTGAGGGGGCTAGACCGGTGTTTTGTCGGTCACATTTTATGTGGATTTTTATAAGCATTCAAAGGATTTTATTAAACCTACAAAAGCTCTTTCTTCCAAGGAGAGAAAGGTTTTACGATGGGAAAGCTCTTTGGAGGAAAAAAATGACATAGAATGGGACGCAAAACAAACAAAACAAATACGTCTCTATATTTGTATTTTATTATTATTATTTCCTTTTTATATAAAATATATGTATGTTGCCTGATGAGTATAAACCTTATTTATTTACATTTATGTTATACATGAACTATTTATTTCTGGTGAAATGCACCAATCCAGGCCCCCGTGGCTTATTCTCACTTTGATCATGAACTTTCAGGCGCATTTTAACAAGGGTTTTGTTTGTGGGCTGCTGAAGGTGAAAGGCAATTGGGCAGAACATAACCTTGGCTTCCTGTGCATGTATATCAGAGCTCCATTCCAGCTGTTTCTTTATTAATACAAATTCACCTAGGATGATGTTGTACAGAATGCCTGGGTGACCCAAATTCTCAGTTTTGACTATAGATACACTATATCTGCATTGTTATATATTTGTTTCAGTAATGTTTTTTTTCTTTTCCCAGTTTTTAGCTTGCTTTAACAATATAGACGTTTTGAGTCTGCAATGTCCCCTATATTATAGATATGGTTTGAAGCATTTTAAAAACTTAATTAAAAATAGTGTAACACAAAACAATTAAATTACAATATTTAAGCTACACCGATTCATACATTTCGATAATAAATAGTTTATAACAATTGTAGTT
>NC_069501.1:1052687884-1052690384 GCF_027579735.1 Bombina bombina | reverse complement strand
AAAGAAAACAGCAAGATAAAAAGACACCATTTCTAGCAATGGTAGCAAACTGAAGTTGTAGAACTGGCAGAATTCATCGTATTTTTCAGCCTTTCTTCTGCTGCAAACTCCAACATCCAAGAAGGTTTAACAAAATATTTCTTTATATATTTTTTTCTTGATATTTGAATTTTTCAGCTTGGAACAGAAGCATTTGTTGTGTCCTTGTTTCTGAAATATGCAATAATTGTTATTTGCTGTAAATAATTTAACACAGCTGCTAAACAGAATACAAAATGTGATATATTAATGAGGCTCTTTATAATATAAGAGACATACTCTCGCTATACAAATATCTATACTAAAATGTGTTACCCTTATATGAGGATATGATAATTAATTTAGAAAGCTAAGTAAACACAAAACAGCAATTCATTGTAGATAATTATTTGTTTCTCTAACTTTTAAATATGCATAGCGGGTAAATTGTTGGTGTTTGGTTAAGTTTTTTGTTTAATGCTCTTAATAATAATTATATATTTACACCCCTGAAATTGTAACGTTTTCAAATATATTCTATAAATAGTTAATAATTCATTATAAGAGTACATACTGCAAAAAAATAATAATAAATTAAAAAATAAAAATAAACCAGTAATATTAAACCCATAACTTTGATCGCATAGATTTATCCCACTTATATGTTTAAATAATATTGAATGTTATGTAACAGTATAAAACATTTCAGAAAATGATTATTATATCTCTGCTTGTTATGTGCAGTTTTAAATAAAATCTATAATATATCTTAACAAAAAGCCAATATTATTAGCAAATATGATATCTATGTATCCGGAGTTTGCTAAATATTCTAAACAATAGTCAATCAAATATGTAAATAATTATAAACATTTTTTAAAGGAAATATAGAACTAATTTAAATAGGTAGTCATTTTTCAGCGTTCTAAAATAATAGAAAGGTAATGTAAATGGGAACCAGCTATTAAATGCTATTAAATTAATAATATTTACATCTAATAATTACATCTTCTAGAAGACAAAAACTATAAGTTCTATTACCACGATTGTTTATTTTATACATAGGAACATTAGGCTTACGTTGTTGCATTTGTAACAATAGTTTCCATCTAACAAAAGTAAAAAAAAAAAAGTTAGATCTGTTGTTTAACAAATGTCTTTATTTTGTGAGTTTGATATTTGGTTAAGTTTAAGCATTACCTCTGAGTTTTCACTGCTATCCATGGACCAGCGTTGGTTCATTGGTAAACAAACTGAAGCTTTCTCCTTTGTTCCATTTGAAGGTACCCTGTGCCATACCACAGAAAATCTGATAGGTGTCGCTGTTGCTCCATGTTCATTTTTTCGCTTCCCGACAACTTGACCCTTGTGACGTCACTTGCGTCTGAATCATCAAGGCCATTTTCAATCCTCATTGGCCTGGGAGTCACGTGGTGGGGCCAATGCGTGGATAATTATGGTGCTGATATTTTTCCCTAAAAAAAAGATGTCAGCCTCTGGCTGTAGTATTCCTCTTTAAAAACCCTCTCTGAAAATGTCATGTCCCAACAATGTGACTCCTAATTCGTTTTTGATGGACTCCTTGGCCGGTAACTGCAGAGGAGAGAATTATTCTTCCAACCAAGGGATGTATATGCAATCTGGGAGCGATTTCAGCTGTGGAATGATGAGAAACTGTGGAATTGTCCCGTCTCTTTCCAAAAGAGACGAGGTGAATAACAGCACCTTGTCTCTCAACACCTATCCATCTTATCTATCCCAACTGGACAATTGGTGTGAACCCAAAAATGCCTATAGGATTGAACAACCTGTTGCAAGGCAGCTCTCTTCCTGTTCTTTCCCCACCAGTGTCAAGGAAGAAAATGTTTGTTGCATGTACAATGCTGATAAAAGATCAAAAAATGCCAATGAGGCTGCTGTCCTCTACCCAAACCAGCTGCCTGAGTCTCGCTCAAGTGACCATGAGGTCCCAGTGCCCAGCTACTACCGATCTAGCCAAGGTTACTCCATGGAGAAGAACCCCAGCTGTCACAACCCACCCGAATTTGAGGCAAGTTTTGAAAATAGAACAAGCCTCAACCCAAGAAGCGATCTCCATGAGCAGCCCCAGCAGCAGGCAGGGGGTAAGGTGGCATTCCCTGAAAATAGCAACAAGGCTGATAGCCAGACCTTGGCCACCAATCTCTCCACTAATGCCAGCAGTGCAGCAAATGAAATAAAAACCGAGAAAAGCCTCCCAGGTCCAAAACTGACATCCTCGGATGGGGAAAAAGAGCTTAGTAAGAGTATTGACACCAGCACTGATAACTCTGACAACGAAGCAAAAGGTAAGTTTATTGAGTCTGGGTAATTAGGGTAGTACCGGAATCTACTAGCTGTGCAAACTTCCTAGCAATATTGCTGCAATTAGCACGGGATGGTATATAAATGCGTCCTGACCTCTGTGACAAAGCAGAAAAGAACTCTCATCTCCATTATGCAC